>NC_034603.1:78134204-78135962 GCF_900095145.1 Mus pahari
TCCATTGTGTAAATGTACCACATTTTCTGTATCCATTCCTCTATTGAGGGACATCTGGGTTCTTTCCAGCTTCTGGCTATTATAAATAGGGCTGCTATGAACATAGTGGAGCATGTGTCTTTATTACCAGTTAGAACATCTTCTGGGTATACGCCCAGAAGAAGTAAAATAAAGAATTTTTAAATGTATTGGAATTCCAGCTGTAAACAATAGTTTTTCTTCTTTGTACTGCATTTTAAAGCCTATTTCCTTCCTTCCTTCTTTCCTTCCTTCCTTCCTTCCTTCCTTCCTTCCTTCCTTCCTTCCTTCCTTCTTTCCTTCCTTCCTACCTTCCTTCTTTCCTATTTGGCATTGGGTTTCTAACATTTAAATTTGATTGTATCTTCCTTCTAGAATTTACTTGTATCAGACTTAGAATTTCATAAGGACACCTGTAATTTCAGTACTTGGGAGGCAGAGATAGGTGGTTCTCTGTGAGTTCAAGGACAGTCTGGTCTAGAGATCAAGTTTCAAGGCAGCCAGGGCTATACAGAGAAACCCAATTCTTTCCTTCTTTCCTTCCTTCCTTATTTCATTTATTTACATTCCAGTCATTGAACCCCCTTGGTCCCCCCCCCCCAGTTCCTCATCCCATTCTTCCAACCTCTTGCCTCCTAGAGAGTGCTCCCACCCACTAGGTCTCCTCCTTGCCTGGGGCCTCAAGTCTCTCAAGGATTAAGTGCATCTTCTCCCACTTAGGCTTGACCAGGCAGGTCTCTGCTACATATGTGTCAGGGGCCTTGGATCAGTCTGTGTATGCTTCTGGTTGGTGGCTCAGTCTCTGGGAGCTTCCTGCGGTCTACATTATTTGAGACTGCTGGTCTTCCTATGGGATCACTCTCCCTTTCAGCTTCTTCAATTTTTCCCCTAATTCAACCACAGGGAATCCCGACTTCAGTTCAATGGCTGTGTGTAATTACCTGCTTTTGTCTCAGTCAGCTGCTAGTGGATTCTCTCTGAGAACAACCATGCCAAGTTCCTATCTGTAAGCACATCATAATATAGTAGTGTCAGACCTTGGTGTGCCCCCATAAGATCATTGGACCTCCATTCCTTCAGTCTTTTCTCCCTTCAGTTCTTTTAGAAAGGAATGATTCTGGGTCAGGAATTTTGACTGTGGGTTAGTAACCCTGTCCCTCCACTTGAGGCCCCGTCTATCTACTGGAAGTGGATGCCTCAAGTTTCCTTTCTCTAATGTAGGGTGTCACTCCCAATGAGTCCCAAGAGTGCCTCAACTCCTGGGTCTCTGGTACCTCCCACTCTCCCATACATGTTCATAGCAGCCTTATTTATAATGGCCAGAAGCTGGAAACAACTCAGATGTCCTTCAACCAAAGAATGGATACAGAAAATGTGATTCATTTACACAATGGGATACTATTCAGTTATGAAAAATGAGGACATCATGAATTTTTCAGTCAAATGGATAGAAGTAGGAAATATCATGCTGAGTGGGGTATGCACTCACTGATACATGGTTATTAGCCAAAAAAGTAGAGAATACCTAGGATACGACCAACAGACTGTAATAAGTGTAACAAGCAGAAATGCCCAAGTGAGGAGGCTTCAACCACACTTAAAAGGGGTGTAGTGGCTATTCCTGGTTGTCAACTTGACTATATTTGAAATGAACTACAATCCAGAATTGGAAGGCTCACCAGTGGACCTAATCTGGAGATGGGGAGGTAGAAGTTTCTGATCTGGATCTTGGTATGGAGA
>NC_034603.1:78137235-78139901 GCF_900095145.1 Mus pahari
GATCCTTGGACTTCCATTCATAGCTACTACTGAACCATTGTTGGGATTTGGACTGCAGACTGTAAGTCATCAATAAATTCCTTTACTATATAGAGATTATCTGCAAGTTCTGTGACTCTAGAGAACCCTGACTAATACAAGGGGGAAGGAAATAATTGTGGGAGACAGAGGAAGGGAGGGATCTGGGTGGGAGAGGGGAAGGGGAGGAGAAAGGAGAAAGGAGAAAGGATAAGATATGGGGGGGGGGGCAGAAGAGAAGCCCAGAAGGCCAAGAGAATGAAGAGAAATCCAGTTTCAAAAAAAGGGGAGAGAGGGAGGGAGGGAGGGAGGGAGGGAGGAAGGAAGGAAGGAAGGAAGGAAGGAAGGAAGGAAGGAAGGAAAATACATGAAATTTGACAGTGGTTGTGTTGGGGAAGATCTGGGAGCACTTGGAAAGAGTAAATGGGAAGTGGCTATGCCATATTTCATTGAATATACCTATAAAATTCTCACACTAATTGCAAGATAGTGAAGAGCATATAATAAACAAGCTATCATATTTGTCTTCACCCATAAATATATTTTATAATATCTGGTCTTGTACTTCTGGAGCCATCTCTAATAGACTCCTTATCTTTCCTCTCAGCCCTGGCAGGCTTCTTTCCGGCTGGCCCATTTCTTTCTGCCATCTCTAGTGTATACACTGATTCTACCTCTCTCCAGGTTCAGAGCAAACGATTTTTTTTTTTCCCCAGCCAACATTGGACTTGAAAATTTGCAGGTGAGATCCAGCCTCCTCGTTTTCCTAATTCCTCACTTACCAAGAACTCTGAATCCTCAACAGGTTTGGGGTCAATAAAGAAAACAGGGGCAGAAACGTTGAACAATGTTATTGTTCCCAAAATGATTTATTTATCTCCCTAATGGACACTTAACTTTCAGTTTCTTTTATGAAATGGAAGGCAGGAGAGAGAGCAAGCCAGGAAGGGTCAGTCTCGGAGAAGCAAACTGAGCCTAAGTGATTAGGTACCTCTAGGAGGTAGAGAACTGTGTGTACTGCAACTGTAGTATGCAGTATGCATTGAAAAAAAGAAAAGGTTTATATTTTAAGAATATATACAACAAGGCTCATTGTAACTCTTTAGCTGTGCTTAAGTTGATCTTAGTTCCCTTGAAGGTAAAAGTAGAGTCTATAGACCTAACCCTGGTGGAGATGAACTGATGATACTCGTTAGAAAAGAAATCAGAAAAAGAGCCAGAGCAACATCTAAGGAGGTTTCACTGGATCTGAGCATTGTCAGCTGCTCAAGAAAACCCCGGGTATAAACCTCGCCTTTTCATTAAAAAAGAAAACAGAAAGAAGCTCTGCAATGTCTAAGAAAGTTTCACTGGGCTAATTAGCTCAAATGCTCAGAATGCCCACAATACAACCCACAGACCGTATGGAGGTTAGAAAGAAGGAAGACCAGGGTGTGGATGCTTCAGTCCTGCATAGAGTGAGGAACAGGATGATCGCAGAAAGTGGAGGGAGGGGGTACGTACCTGAGAGGGAGAGGGGAGAGGAAGGGGGAAAAGGTGAGGTAAAATCGGGTATTGGAGAAGACTAGACGCTAGGGAAGCAAGAAGCTCACAGGACCCAACTGGGATGACTTTAGCACCTGTAGAGACCACTTCCAGTAGTTAACAGCTCTTAGTCTAGGGACGGGGCCACCCACCCATCTCAAAGTTTTTAACCCAGAAATGTTCCTGTCCAAAGGAAAGACAGGGTCAAAAAATGGAGCAGAGCTTGAAGGAAGGGCCATCCGTGGCTGCCCAACCTGGGGATCCATCCAGCCTGAAGACATCAAACCCTCAAACTGTTGCTGTTGCGAGGAGGGGCTTGCTCACAGGAACCTGGTGTAGCAGTTCAATAGGAAGTTCTATCAACACCTGACCAATGCAGACTCAGATGCAGATGCAGATGCAGATGCAGATGCAGATGCAGACAGCAGATGCTCAGTCTGTGCTCAGGGATCCCGGTGGGGTGGGGGAGATGGGGGAAGGACTGGAGGAGCAGAGGGGGATTGCAACCCCATAGGAAGAACAATGTTGGCTGGCCAGACTACCCAGAGCTCCCAGGGACAAGACCACCAGCTAAGGAGTGTACGGGGGATGGGGGGGGGATCCATGGCTCCAGACACATATGTAGCAGAGGATGACCTTATCTGACATCAGTGGGAGGGGAGGCCTTTGGTCCTGTGGAGGTTTGATGCCCCAGCGTAAGGGACTGCAGGGGCGGTCGAGCAGGGGTGAGTGGGTCAGTGGGTAGGTGGGGAAGCACCCTCATAGAGGGAGAGGGGAGGGATGAGAGGGCAGATGGGATGGGGGGGTTGTGGAGGATAATCAGGTAAGGGGGTATCATTTGAGATGTAAATGGTTGGAATGCTTATTAAAAAGAAACTAAAAACATGAACTGAGGGGGCAGGTGTAACTACCTGGAAAAAAAGGAAAGTTTCACTGAATCTGGCCATCATTTACTGCTCAATGAAAGCCCAGGAATAAACATCAGAGAGGTGAGTGCATTGACTCGGAGTGAGGATCTTCTGTGGTAAGAATGCAGTGACAGTCAAAATCTTTTAGCTTTCCTAGCACTCGGGAGGCAGAGGAAGGCAAATTTCTGAGTTCGAGGCCAGCCTGGTCTACAAAGT
>NC_034603.1:78140001-78155481 GCF_900095145.1 Mus pahari
AAGCAAAGCAAAGCAAAGCAAAGCAAAGCAAAGCAAAGCAAAGCAAAGCAAAGCAAAGCAAAGCAAAGCAAAGCAAAGCAAAGCAAAGCAAAGCAAAAAAAAATCTTCTAGCTTAGCTTCATCTTACCTGATACCTTAATAGTTAGTGGTTCACCTCCTGTGGTTCTCAACCCCGTTGGGGTCAAACAACCCTTTCACATGGGTTGCCTACATGAAGAACTATGTTAAAGGGCTGCAGCATTAGGGAGGTTGAGACCCACTGTTGTAGCAATGAGGCTACCACTGAGTGAGAAAGTAGATGAAGAGGGGAGGGAAGCAGTATTCGAGATGAGGGATTCCAGTGCTGACCGCGATAGGCATGTTCTACTGTTTTATTTATTCCTAACAAACGAGTGCATAAACGATAAGCAAAGAGTGGTATTTTTCTTTATACAACCAATGTCTTAAGTGTGTTCAATAAAAAAATATAAAAAAGAAAGTAATGTCACATTGATGTTTATAATTATCAAGGTAGTAGATAGAGGTAATCAGTGGTTAACAATTGCTCATACAGCTAGTGTTTCAGATTGCCACCACTTTCATATTGCTTTGACCAAGGCTGTCACAGAAGCTACAAATCTTACATAGCCATTATAGCATGGCTCATCTACTTTCATGACCTCAGTTACAAACGAGCCCATTAGTTGTGGCAGAATTAGTGGAGAAAAACCTGCTTCTTTGAAACTGAAGAGTACGTTTCTCTCTCTGGTAGGGTGTGTCTGCGCGCGCGCGCGTGTGTGTGTGTGTGTGTGTGTGTGTGTGTGTGTGTGTGTGTGTGTGAAATTGTGTGAATAGAATTTACCTAGCTTGATATATTTGTTTCTTGGAAATACTGAATAGTTTTTTCTTAGAAATGACCAGATGGAAAAAATTTAAAAGTGACTCATAAGAGCTCTTAATGCTGGATGGATTATTTTCTGGATGGATGTTATTTTTATTTAGACTTAGAACATTAATATTATTAATATTAGCTTTCCAATATAATGAAAGTTGTTTTTATTAGATTTTGAAGCCATAATTTCAAAATAGATCATTACCGTTTTTCAAAGTAGCCTACCCCTTTCTTACATTTTTACCAAGACAACAAAACTTAAGATTGTCCTTACAGTTTTGGAACAAATGATCTTAGAAATATATTGAAGAAATACTAAAGCTGGCTCAAATTCCACTCTGTTATTTTTTAAAATTACTTTTTTTTTATTTTTGAG
Source organism: Mus pahari (assembly GCF_900095145.1). Taxonomy (NCBI): domain Eukaryota; kingdom Metazoa; phylum Chordata; class Mammalia; order Rodentia; family Muridae; genus Mus; species Mus pahari. The sequence goes on from NC_034603.1 coordinate 78,141,249, forward strand.
ATTATAAAATAATAACATAATTGCTTCCTTCACTTTTCTCCTTCCAAACTCCTCTGTAACTCTCTCCTGATCTTTCAAATTCATATCCCCTTTTCCCCTTTAATTGCTGTTATATACTTATATGTATACACTAATTATAATGGTAACCTTAGAATGGTCTCAAGTCTGTGATAGAGCTTTCAAAAGAAAGACATTTCATTTAATCTATTTTGGGAGATTGTGGGAAGTTATATATGAAAATTATGAATAAATGTACATAAATTATTTTTCTTTTGTCTTTTAAATAAAGAATTATATGCATGTGTGTGCATCTTTGTGTGGGCATTTGCATGTGAGTAGAGGTGAACAGGGAGGACAAAGGCACTGACTTCCTGGGAGCAGGACTTACAGAAGGTTGTAGGCTGTGGGATGTGGGTTCTGAAATCTGAACTGAACTTGGGTCTTGTGCAAACGCAATACACACCCTTAACTGCTGAGCCATCTCTCCCGGCCTCTTGTCTTCTATCATACAATCACACATGTAGAAACAATTGATACTGTCTAAATTTTGAAATTCTCAACGTTCCTCTCCAAGTCGGTAAACATTTTGTAAGACCTTCATGATGAGGACAGTTGCTATAGATGAGAGACAAAGAATAACAAACTTCAAAGTATAAAGAGTCAGTGAAAGAGGGGAAGTTTATGGGTGAGAGTTAGAGACTCCTCCAAGACAGTGTGTCTAGGGGAGAAGGATTCCCCCTTACAGTTCACAAGGGCAAAATTATTGAGAGAAAAAGAAGAGAAGAGCTATAGGATAAGGCGCACATTAACAGATTCAGCTTTGATGTGTCTCTTCATATTTACGAAAGCACTTAACCACCAAACTACACTTCTAGCCTACGAGTATAACATTCTAACCTGAAAATTGGCTTTCATGTCCCTTTATGTTTTTAGAAATAAGAAATCACCTTCAACAACCAACTTTGTCTTAGTGTTAAAGTACTGTGTTAGGTGCTATGGTCCGAAGTCAAGATGAAATAATGCCAATAATATAAAATACCTGTGGTAAATTGTAAAACACACTACCATCTATACCATACGAATCACTCACAGTTTGGTGGATTTCAAAACTCAGGAGAAAGAAGGAAACACAGAACTATTTTAGACCATAAAATGAAAATGTGAAGAGAGAACGCTGAAGAAATTCTTGACTTAATAAATTTACTTATTTTACTTTTGTACTAAGTTTTGTTGGCTTTTTAAATTTTATTTTGAATTGTCGTGAATACCAAGGCAAAGACACACACACACAAACTGGTTCTGGGTAGTTCTAATAGTTCTGGATCACTGCATTCTTTACATTCACAACCCTTACAGCAATAAAACTCGTTATCCCATTTTCATAATTGTATTCTTATGCCAATTGTGACTACAGTTTCGGAACACCCAACTATAACTTATTGATCTTGAGTCAATAAAAAGAAAAGTGAAACACAGTCATTAAGCAAATTCATTTGAATAATGTTCATTTAATTGTATTCCTGGATGAAATCAGGAAACAAAGGCAAAAACAAATTATCCCAGGCCTGGGGGGCTCACGTGTTTGAAGATCTGATTTTAGATCTACTCTACAAGTATGGTTCACACCTACAACTCCAGCACAGAAGGAATGGAAATAGCTGTATCTTCAGGTATCACTGACCAGCCCTGGATTTATAGAAAGTAAACAAAGAGCCCATCCTTAGGTTGATCTCTGATCTCAATAAATGCCTGCACAGTCCAGCACACCTGCACATGCATACACATGCATACACATGCATATACATGCATACACATGCATACACACACACAGCAGAGAGCCCAATCACCTACCCCACAGATTACACCTTCCATATACACACGTCCCTGAGATCTCACCATGCATACACACACTCACACATGCTATACCTACTTACACACATATGTGCACATACACATACCCCACATCACTTGTATAACACACATACACACACACACATACACACACACACGCACACACACACACACACTCATGCACACACACACACAGGAGTCATGTTATACAAAACTTATCTTTTCACAAGGAGCCATTCATGGACATATTTTAATCCAAATTCATTGATGGATGTGTTTTTAGCACCTTCCAATATTTGGTGCCAATTAGAGTCTTGATTTTAAATGTTTTTATAGTAATTTGTAGAGACTGACATCTTTAGGTTCATGTCTTTAATACTGTGAATTTCACTTTTGGAAAGAGATCGAATTGGATGAGTTCCTAGAATTATTTTTGATGCAGCCTTACTGTTTATATACATCCTGACTACAGTGAAGAAAAACTTCAGGGTTTGAGACTAGCTCTACAGATCTGGTCTTGGTTATTAATAGTCATATCTGGAAGGAGTGATATTACCAAGAATAAAGATAAGCTTATTATAGAGTGTGAGAGCATGAATTAAATAATAGATCATCTCCTCTTATATTTATATTTCAACTTATTTTCTCTCTATGTGGAAACACCATAGAATGTGAACTGGGGATAGCAGAAAGCCCTTTGAAACTGTAAATGATGCTTTGGACATCTTTTTCTTTTCCTCTACAAGCATGTGATGAAGCAGAGAGGAAGTAATTAAAAATAATGTTGATTTTATTGCATTATGTTTATAGCTTTCCAACATGGTATGTTTATAGCTTTCCTTCATGACTTAGTGGGACACGTCAAAATCTCATTAAAATAACATTATATATCAGCATGAAAGCAGACTCATTTGCAGACTTTTGGTTTTGCCAAAAAGGGAAAGTTCCTGACAAGTTTGCTGATTGGAGAGTATTATGATCTAGTTACTGAAGTCTTCTGGAATTTATTGAGGCAACTCACAACTTTCTCCCTCTTGTGCACCCAGGAAATAAGAGGAGGAGTATATTTTTATGATGTGGCAATAGAAATCTTGGAATGTATTCACTGATATGCCAGAGGAGTGTGGTGTCAAGCATGCCCCCTTCTTAGCTAGAGGTATCCGATATTTTCCCCCCACAATGACCTCAGTCATTGACACAGACCTTCTTAAAGTTCATCTGTATGTCTACACAATTTACACTTTTAAAGCGGGTTTCCCCTACTGTTGGCCTTTATTTATATTTGGAGTTAAAAATTAAATTCTTTATGAAGATAGGCATCCTCTGTTCTGTGTGATGCTTAGGAGCATCCTTGACCTCTTCGTACTAAATGGGAGTAAATTGCCCCACCACACTGTCTCTGTCTCAACTTCGACAACCAAAAAACAACAACAAAAAAAAACGTCTGTAAGCTTGGCCAAGTGGTCCCTGGGAGGCAAATTGTTCTTAGTAAAAAAACGAAAAAACTATTGCAGTAAATCTTGCAAAATAGTACTTCCAGAGCCTAAGGCATTAGTAATCTCTTCTTTGCAACTCTTGCAACATACCCCGTATCTTTGTGTATTTTGACCATGTATTTTAAAGTGTGAGCTCCTGTTTTTAGCCTTGTGTCTATCATCTGAGGATTCTCATATTTGAATGTGGATAGGGGCATGGTGTTGGGCCAGCCTCATTTACAGTCATGTCACTGTCTTTGAATATAGGCGGTAGTGGGTACATCTTCCAAGCTACTATTTCTGAGAGTTAACAAGTCACTTTCTGTCAAACTTCCTGACTGTGTAGACTGACCTTGGTGTGAGAATCCTCTCTTGGACATGTGATCAGGGGTCAGGGCCGGGGGGGGGGGGGAGTAGAAGATTAAAAGACAAAGCCACTGGCCTGACAAAAAAGATGCTAAAGGTAAAAATGAGAAAGCAGTTGTTTTGTTCTTTTTTCTTTTTTTTTTTTTTAAATGAAGTGCTAGGAAATAAAAAAATTTATTCTCCAAAAACTTGTGTCTGGAAGATAGTGATTATTCATCCTGGGAGACTGTGCAATGCAGGAGTTCCTTGGATTCATGAAAGCTCACACTGACATTGATGGTCTGGGTGTTCGCTCAAGAACAGGGAAGAAGTTTCAAAGCAAAAATGTTGACTTAATGCAGTGTTTTTCTTTTTGTTTTTTGTTTTTTTTTTCTGATCCAAATTCTCTTCTGTGAAATATTCCAAGTGTTACACTGAAATTTTTTTTTGAAATAAAAATGATATGAACTTACAATTCAGCTTATAGGTTATTTGAGTTTTCTTTGTCTTGGAAGTTTTATTGTTGATTTGAGTTTTTTAGAATTGCGTTTCTTTGCTAAGGATTTCATACCTTAAAATCCCCATTAAAATGCAGGATTCAGAAGCTGGTAATCTGAAACTTAGCATGTTGTGAGGTCACTAACATTTTATCTGCGATTCTGATCACATATTTACAGTGAAGTATTTTTAACAAAGTGCTATAAAGACCTATGTATTTGTGTTGAGGAGAGGAACACCAATAAGTTCACAAGATTCAGGTTGGACTGATTTCTGTGATATTTATCTGGAATAGTCAATAGCTGAAATATGCAAAAATAAATCCCTCACGAGTCCATACATGATTCAAAATTGAGGCACACTGGATTAACCATTGGATTAATGTGGAATGAATTCTAGCCATTAGCATCTTGACTAGAAAGAGGCATGTTCTATAAAGGGGAGTTAAAAAGAATGGTATGGATATTTGCCTGGGATACTTAAACACAAACTAGTGGAAGACAGTGTTTGTCCTTAAGAAACGCATTTTCTTCGTTAAACTATTGTGGTATACATATGCACCATTCTCCTTTTATTTGTTACAAGACTGCTGAGACTGTATACATAGAGAAGAGCATCCATGGCCATAGACATCTCTTCTCATTTCTTATCTGGAAAAATAGAACAGCACCTTGTTCACTCCTGTTATCATTTGTTTTGTTGTTGTGCTAAACTCAGTCACATGAAATCAAAAGCCACTGTCTCCTCCATAATTACTGTCTACGAGAGGACTTTGACTAGCGTTTTCACAGATTTGAAAGTGGTCCAAACCTTCGTTTGCAGCTTGGTAACAGCTAAAACAATTTTGAAAGAGAAGATAATAGGGACCACATTTTCTGATGCTCTTTATTATATAGACACAGTAATCAATAGAGTGATGTAATTGGGAAGGCATTAGTACCAATGCACTCTCATTAGAGAGATGTGTGTCAATAGACTATAAGACACAATCTACAAGTAAACAGCGACACACCTGTGCAAATCTCAGTCTCAGTCTTTTCAACAAATAGTATTTTTAGTCACTTATGGCTATATTCACAGATTAGTATATCTCCCAAACCTCCTAGAAACTTTTTTCCCCCTCAGTAGACAGTGATTAATACATAGACAAGAACTGGGAAAGATAAGAAAGTAGAGTATGGAACACTCGACCCTAATCAGGATATTTATAGCATACACCCTCCTCCCAAGTCTCAGGGGCTATTACAGAAGAAGAGGTAGAAAGACAGTAAGATTTAGAGTTGGTGGGTGGCCACAAGGTCTTAGTGTTTTATAGACACAGTAGGGCAGTAGCTTTTACAAACTCATGGCAGTTTGGACTACATACACTAGTGAAAGCAGAGGCTAGACAAAATCATAGCATAAAGAGCAAAAAACATTCCACCCAAGCTATGACATATTAGCAAACACTAGGAACTTGGAGGAGAAGATGTATTTTAAGGTATGGTCCCTTGTCGTTCAACAAAATTCCAGTCAAAGTTGGTCAAGAGTCTATAAGCAGTATAGATTTGACTTAGTGGGTTCATTTTAAAGGATATGTGTAGTGGGGGGGGGGTGCAGGGCACAAAGTTGGTGGGAAGGAGAGAGTGAGCAAACTTGAGAGAAGTTAAAAAAAAATGTGAATGTGTTCAAAATACACACCAGAGTCCAAGAAACTAAAACTGCTTGTGGTTGTGAGGTACTGGATGTGGGTTCTGAGACTTGAACTTGGGTCTTCTGGAAGGGCATTTAATGCCTTCTTCTGACCTCCATGAACACCTGGCATTTACATAATGTAAACACACATACATATAAACACACACACATGCATGCGTGCATGCACAGATAAGCACACACAAAGGCAAAATAATCCTACGTGTGGAATAAAATAGATAAGTCTGAAAAATTATAAATAATTGATAGACAGCAGTAGTGTTTTGGGCATTTAACTGTATTAGAGTAGGTGATATTTGTTATAAAGAAAGGGAAAAAAAGGAAAAATCAGCAACAGCAAAGATGGACTAAAAAGGGTGCTGACCTCTTATTCCTAATCAAGAGCCCCTATTAAAAACATGTAGACGCACAGAAAGAATAATCTAATGGTGTCCCATGGGATCAAATTCTATTTCCAAACCTGCTGCAGGTTCATAAAAGCAAGCAACCAACAATCAAACAATTTCTCTCATCTTGGGCCAAATTTTGAGTTGAACTAAACCAGAATATTTTCTAGGAGCTTGTTCAATATTTGGCAACCGTACAACCTTTTGTTTGTTAGAGAAATTATTTTTTAAGCTCCTGCCATTTCAGTGATACCCAGAAGTTTCTGTAAGGAGATAATGTGGGGGTTGAGGGCTAAATGGGAAACACAAGGGAGGGAATACATTAATCACTCTCTTCATATTATTTCAGGTGACCACGTGTGGAATCGCCTTTGATCTCCCTAACAGAGAACTGTTCTGCTCCATTTCAAGAGCCTGCCCTGTGTGCCATTTCCCTGTGCTAGACTGAACTAGCAACAACCTTCACAGACAGGATTCCACCATGGGCCATTTCAAAAGAGGCGAATGTTATGTCTTTCACGTCACTTTTAAAAATTTCTTTCAGCAGAACACAGCTCAAAAATTCTCTTAGTTAAAATTGCCATTGGCTCTGGTCAGATAACGAGAATTAGAAATTGGAGCTCAATCATAACATATGTTGCCCAAGCTATTTTACTTTTAGATATCTGAGGGAGTGAAAAGACGAAAGCCAAAACAAAAACCAACCCCTCCAACCCTTAGGAAAAAAGCAAAATCTGGGCAGACACTGTAAAAGAAAGGTTTTTAGATGTCAGCTTAATGTCATTGCTTCTGATGATAGCACTGTTCCCTGCAACTTAAAAACCTGAATTCAGATAAGGATAGAAGTTGGGTCAGGATGAGCCAGAGGAAGGCCCTTAGCCATCATAGCAAAAGAGGGTGCCTAAGTAGGTCATATAAGGACATAAAGTGGTGGGCTTGTGTGAGGAATTGCACACTGGTCTCTAGTCGAGCTGAGGTCTGAACCCCGATAGTCCCACAACCCTGGTGACTTTAGCAAAGTAGTTCCGAGGGGGTCCCTGTCGGGGCTGCCCCTTCTCCACCCCACCATGGGTCAGAGGCAATGCCCACCTGGAGCCGAGTGGAAAAGGCCTGACCGTCTCCCCACGCCTGACGGACCAGAGAATAGAGAAATTCTGGCGGGGCATTGGGCATCTTTTTCCTCTCAATTTCCTCCAGGCACCCCCTGGGCCCCCCTTTTAATTTTATTTTATTCCCACAGGCTCGTGGACTTTAAAAAAATTATCTAAGAGAAGGAAAGTAATATGGTCCTTGGAGTAATGGATTTGTGATCAGAGGTCAAGGGACCAACACTGAACATTTTTACTTAGCAGTTGTTTATCTTAGAATTTTTTTTAAATTAAATTTTGTGCGTATGTGTCTTTTGTTTGTGCATTTATCATGTGTATTTCTAGCTTTTGTAGAGGCAAGAAGATGGCATTGGATCTCATGGAATCTGAACTACAGATGGGTGTGCACTGCCATTTGTGTGCCAGGAATTTTGACCTGGGCCCTTTGGAGGATTAAACAGTGTACTTCACAGCTGAACAGAAAGAAACAATTGTGGAAATATGAGAGTATTATAAAGTTAATAAATGGGATGGATCCCAAGGCAGGGCATGGTTGTAGAGGCTCCTTGCCCTGGCTTAGGGGGATGCTAGAGTGGTGAGGTGGGAGTGGGTGGGTGAGTGGGGGAGCACCATCTTAGAGGCAAAGGAGGGGGGATCAGATGGGGGTTTTGTGGAGGGGAGACTGGGAAGGAGGGTAACATTTGAAATGTAAATAAATAAAATAACCAAGAAAAAAATTAAAAATTTAAAAACATGTTTTAAAGTTAACACAACATGTAAAAACATTAAAGAGCTATGTTGTCCTGGTTTGATTTTCCATTGATGTGATAGACAAACTAATGACCAAAAACAGGTTGAGGATGGGAGGGTTTACTGAAATTCCAGTCTCCAGGTTCCTGCTTGAGCTCCTGTCCTGGCCCCCATCAGTGATGGCCTGTAGCATAAAGTTTAGATTTAAAAAAAAAAAAAAGGTATCCTATCAACAAAACCCTAAAACTGTTTGAGACTGTGGAATAAACACTCAAAGAGGCATAAAAGGCTTGACTTTCAAAGATAATAAAAACTTGGTTGGCTATTCAATCTTACATGTGAATAAAAATTGGGACGTTGTGTGGGATTAAGCTTATGATTGTGAAGTCTCTTGAATGGATGTTTTGGTTTCCAGGATTAATATTTATTCACTGATGTCTAATTAGCTAAATATCACTGTGAGTTTTCAAACATTACATCCCACAGATATTAATTATTATGATTTTAAAGAAGACATATGTAGCTGCCAGACATCTAGACTCTGTTTCCATCTCTTTCTCTTACTGATTTTGACATTACAGACACAGATTATCCTGGATGGTCCAAGGATATTGAGTGTGTGCAACCTGTTTCTAGACATAGAACATCTTTGTTTCCTTACCAGCTCATGGGCAAAGCATGATTTCCCATCCCTTAGTCTTCTTTGTCTTCCTATTCTACTCTAGAAGTGGGACACAGCATGTTGTGTATCAGATTCCTCTGAGATTGAAGCCTTACACCTTGTAAGGGCTCTGTAAATAGGAAGGGAATCACTCAGAACAGCTTCAGGAAATCCCTGAAACTGACCAGATTCACTAGGCCCCTCCCTGCCAGAGTAAGGAATAAAAGCAGAGAGTTCCTCAGAAGAGTCAAGCTGCAAAGAAGACTTTCAGAGGAAAAATATGCAAAGGAGCCTGAAAAACATGCAATCTGCTTGGAAGACATTTAGACCAACTGAGGCCCATGGCAAGAATGCTCTCTAACACATGGAGCTGCCTGCAGGCTATGTAGTATGCCCAGTGATCCCAGCTTTGTGAACTGTCACCCATGCTTGGGTCAACTTAGATGACTGAGTCATTGCTACCCCTATTTTCTCACCCATAGTCCTGAAAGTAGACATAAAAAAACTCAACAATTCACCAAGCTGGATGGTGGTGGTGTCTGTACTTTGGATAGCCATGGATTCTCTATCTGGGTGAGTGTCTGGATGAATGCCTTGCATCCTCCAAGAGAAGTTTTGTCACACACCACATGTCCACACTAGAAATATATTTCTTTTTAAGCAAGGGAGTCTTTGGTTTAAATATTAAGTGACTCATTGAGTACAAATTGTAACTTGGCTATATCTGTGAAGTTGGATTTCTGTACTTTCTATGAAGAGTGTGTTGGTTTTGATGGTATTCCCCCAAAGATCCATGTGTTAAAATTATGATGAGAGTCCCACTGGGAGGGAGTGGGGGCCTTTAGGAGGTGGAGCTGAGAGAAAGGAAGTTAGGTCATTAGGCGTATGTCTTTGAAGTGGATCATAGGACCTTATCTCTCTCATTGCTTTCTAGGAACCTTGAAGTGGAGACCCCTTATAAAGCTTTCTCACACTATAGGAAACTACAAAGCCACAGACCCAAAACATAGCTGCAAAGCAGCTGTGGGCTGAGAATCCAAAACCCATCGGACAAATAAATGTTTCCCTTACTCAGAGGACTATTTTAAGTATCTAGTTGCAGAAAGACAAAGCTCTTCATGTATTTCATAAGAAATCCATGTGTCTACTCACAGAGCTTAGCCACTCAGAGCACTATTGTTATGCTGTGGTATGTGTGATTGTGAGTATAGGCCCACATGTGTGTAGTATCCAAAGAAGTCAGCAGAGGGCATTGGATCCCCTGGAACTGTAGTTACAAGCCATTGGATTATTAGAAACTCAACTCCAGTCCTCTGTAGGAATTCCTAACCAATGAGCTATCTCTCTGCCCCATCTTTTCCTACTTTTGAGACTTGAATGCAAGACACACATTCTGGAGATAGTGTGGCAGAGATGTAATGGACATTGGGCCTAACCTTTACTCTACAGACCTGGGTTCCTGGCACAGTTCTGCCACAAAGTGACTCTAGAAACTTAACTTCTCAAGTTTTGTCATGAGAAAAGTGAAGAGTTTTCATGTCAGTGTGTTGTAAATTTCATATTTACAGCATTTTCTATTTAATATTTTGAGATGGGCTCTTACTTTGAACTTGTCTACATTGCATTTAATCAATCACAATAAATCATTCTAGGAAACAGTAGTATTAACCCTTTCAAAATAGTTGTTGAGCATTTGTTTTGTCTAGATAATTACATGTAATAACATAAGCAAATAGAGAAGACACATTAATAAAGCTTTTACTTTAAATGATTATCCCACAAACTGAATTGGTACTTTAAAGAAGTACAAGCTAGTAGAAAGATGCACAACTCACTTGAAATCAGTTGCAAATGGAATCTTGGAGCACATACAAGCCTTAGAAAGAACTTCTGTTTAGGTCCTGTCATATTGTATGATAAGAGATGCAGTAATAGGACATGGGCAGTGAGGTACGCTTGCTGATACAGGCAATATTTGCCAAGCATTATGGCCTGAGTTTATGCTTATGGATAAACTCCCTAGGACCTGCATAGAGCAACTAGAAAACTATTCCAGGAAGTTGTCCTCTTTCCTCTGACATGTGTCATGGCACAAAACAGATATTATGATTTTTAAGAAGCATTGTTATAATACTTACTATTTAGTATTTCCTTTATGCTCTACTGCCACCCCCACTGTTGCTCATAGGTCTAAACCATTCTTATCTGACTACCATTATCCCACTTACAATGACAGTATCTTGCAAATTTCATACTTACGGCATTTTTCTACTTAATATTTTGAGATGTGGTTTTATGTAGCTTTAGGTAGATATAAATTTTTGAGTTCACTGACTCCATTTCCTGAGTGCTAGGTTTAGGTGGTGATGGGGACTGAGCCCTGTGTATTACACATGCCAGACATGCACACTGTCAACTACATCAAACACCAGATCTTCCATTTAATATTTTTGAACAGTGATTGACCAGGTTATTTGAAACTGTGGAAATTGAAACTTCAGATGGTGATGGAATGCTACTCTATATGGACGGGTATTTCCGAATATCATTAATAGTCAGCACTTTTGAAATGTTCAGAGAACTTTTGGTTAAAGTCAAAATCAAATAACATGCCGTTAATGTGACCACGGAGGTGAAAAGCATATGTCACCTCAGAGTCACTGCTCAGATTATACATCTGCTACTCTGCAGAGTTCCTATGTAACAGCAAATTAAGTAGCATTTGATAACATCTAGAGAGCAAACCACGTATTTCTCCCAACTGTTCGATGCTGTTTTCAGCCAGGGAACACTTGACTGAAAAACCTCTTGTCACACTTTTTCTGGTGATTCTCCGTTCAGCTCCAATCAGGTTCTGACTCGGGACATGGAGACCTACTACAAAAGTTTCACACTAAAGGTCCATCTTCATGAACCTTAAGCAGCATCTTCAGAATACATGTTGTCATGATGAACCTTCTTTAAATGTGTTTTCAAGTCCAACTCGGTCTAGTTAAGTTCAGACAGTACAATCACAGAAGAATGAAACTGATAGGTTTATCAGTGTGGCTAAGCTTTGATGACTCCGTGTTCTGGTGAGAATTCAGGGAGATTTGTTGTTTATTGTTTGTTTTTTGTTGTTCATTTGTTTGTTGTTGTCGTTGTTGTTAGAAGTAGTTCTCTTTTGCTGACTATGCCTCTGAGCATACATGAGTGTCCTCCCAAACAATGGTGACTAGGCTCATTTGTGCACGAGAGTAAGGCAGCCTTTGATAAATCTAAAACCCTGTTATTATCTCATTTTGGTATACTCGGAGATTTTCCTAAACAGATGTCATGGAAAATTCATTGAGAAAGAACATAACTTATTATAAAAGTAACCCACAGACTTTATCTCTCTTCTTCTTTGCTCCAAAAGTTCAAAGCCAGGGCAAAACAGCTTAATTGAGATAAAGCCTTACAAGAAAAAGAACGGAAGGGTAATTCATGTGGTAGGGACTGGGTAGCATCAACTGAATTGTGTTGGATAGAGCCGAAATGCCCTGAATGCTACAAAGCTGGGACTTTAAAAGTTCTCCCTCTTAGAAAGTCTTAACATTCCCATTTTAAACACTGCTTCCCTTTGTATGTCAAGAAGTATCACTGACGATAAGCAAGGGGACTTTTGAATTTTTCCAAATAATAGATTGAATTTTCTTATGGACCACTGGCAGACAACTGCCCCAGATATCTAAAAGGAACTGAATTCTGAGTGTTTCCAAAGAGTAAAGAGAAGGTGCTTTAACAGTAAGAAGTGGAATTATCGACTCTGGTCTCCAGTTAAGGGCCATTTGAACTTGTCACTTAAAGTTTTGAAAGTGCTCTCAGTGCCCCACATCACAAAAAATAGGGAAGAGCAAGGCTATAATGATTATTATAAGGCAGAATCAAGTTACTGAGGTTTTGTTTATGGAATGAGCTCTCTCTTGGAATCTGAGGATTGGGTCAGATCCTAAAAGGTAATTAAGATCACTTATTTGTCATACCCTAAAGAAATACTGTAAGTATCATCCATATATGAGAACAGATAATGAAAATGAGAAAACAAGTCTCAATACTCCTGGTAGGTGATGAGGAAAGTATGCCATAGAACTGTATAGCTAGTGAGCATGGGAAGGCATCACTTGGAAAATGCATCTTGGCCCTTTTGTAAGCAAGCCCAACATACACTTACCACCAACATACACTACCTGCGTGCAGCATCAGTTTTACTCTCTGGGCTTTGCTCAGGTTTGTGTGTGACACACACCTGTCGAGACTACAAAAAAAAAAAAAAATACATGTAAATAAAAATTAAAATAAATCTTAGGAAAAATGATGGGAGTAAATGATCATAGTGCTTGTATGTAAAGGATAAAAAAAGAGATAAAATCATATTAAATATAAATACATGATTGATAATATCTACTTTATTCACATTGGACACAATCTGAGACTTAAGTGTAGGGATTTTGTTATAGATATATCACTTGGTGATGTGTACCCCAGTTGTAGATTTCTGTGATGTCGTCTGTCTTCCGTAAGGAGAAGCTTCTTTAATATGGGGTGAGAGCTATAGTTGTCTGTGGGTACCGGGATTAATATTTAATTAAATAAAGTATTAAATTATTAAATATTAATATTTAGACAGTGTTTGAAATTTGGCTTAGAAAGCAAGGTGGTGGCAGGTTCTTTTCCAGGATACGGGACCTTGCTAACCCCAGGTAGGTAGGATACCGGACCTTGCTAGCCACAGGTAGGTAGGATACGGGACCTTGCTAGCCACAGGTAGGTAGGATATGGGACCTTGCTAGCCACAGGTGGGTAGGATACGGGACCTTGCTAGCCACAGGTGGGTAGGATACGGGACCTTGCTAGCCACAGGTGGGTAGGATACGGGACCTTGCTAGCCACAGGTAGGTAGGATATGGGACCTTGCTAGCCACAGGTTGGTAGTTAGAATCACAGCACCGGCATGAACTATTCCCTATTGCTCAGACCTTCAATCAAACTCTGCGGCTGTCGATGACTGCCGCGGTCGACGTGTTAGTACCGCCCCTTGCCTTGCAGGTCACTGCTGTGCTTCCCAGGCTTCAGAGCTGTGTGCGATGGATGGTTGATTGCTTTTCTCCCTCGGCAGCTTGCATGTACCTTTGGGTTCTAGGAGAGCCTGTCCTCAGGGATGAGGATTCCAGATCAATTTCAGCTCAATTCTTCCAAGTCCTGGGTCTAAATCATGGACTTTCTTTAGCAATGGGCTCATACTTTAAAGTTCTGGTAGGCAAAAAAGGCAAAAACCTGTATTGTTTTGTGGATTTCTTCTAACCAATAACTCCAAAGAAGGTTTCCCATGTTTAGCATTCAGTTTTTTGTTGTTGTTGTTCAGTACTCTATGGCTTTGGGGGAAAGCAATATCTTCCTAGGTGCTATAACTGGACCTTCATTTAAATTACACACACACACACACACACACACACACACACACACACA
>NC_034603.1:78156651-78187285 GCF_900095145.1 Mus pahari
CTCCTCCTCCTCCTCCTCCTCCTCCTCCTTCTTCTTCTTCTTCTTCTTCTTCTTCTTCTTCTTCTTCTTCTTCTTCTTCTTCTTCTTCTCCTCTCTCTTATTAGAGAAACTGTCTGTGGTGTAACTATTATTAACTGGCTACAAGATTGACCTGGACAAAGTAGGAAAAGATTGTGCATTGACCTTAGACAAACATTATATTCAATATTACATTTTTATTATTTTGTAAAAATATAAAAACTAGGTATGTTGAGTTGGCTCAATGGTTAAAGATTTGCTCCTCAAGGAAGACCAGGTTTTGGATCACCAGAACCCAAATAACTGCTAGGTGGGTGTGGCATCCTCCTTTAACTATAACTTGAGAAGGCTGATTCAAGGGATTCCCCCAGAACAAGCTGGCTGCCAAGACTAGCCATCCAGTGAGCTCTTGGTTTGATCAAGAGATATTTCCTCAAAGGATAAAGTAGAAGAATATTCCCAACATCAACCTTTGGTTACTAAATGTAGGCGCACACAGTTTTGTATGCACATATACATATAGATGTATACATGCTTATGAACATGACCACAGAAATGTACATTAAAAGAAAAAGGAAAATATAAAAATATATTCTATTTAACAATTTATTTATTATATTCTACCTTCAATTACTCTTTTGTTAAACAGGGATCTACTGGACACTGGTTCTAGACATAAGGGAAGCAATTTGAAGCAGGAATACACAATGTTTGTTTCCAATGAGCATAGAGTTTGGCATGGAGACCCAATGAATGAGAAAAAAAATTCAAGTTCTGTAGATAAAATAAAGAAAACAAAGGTGGCTAGCTCATATTTGAAGAGCATATTTGAAGTGGCCATTCACAGAAGATAACATGTATATATAACTGAAGAACAAGAATTTGTGTTTGAAGACTGAGAAGCAGTTTTAACATGTACATAATATCAGGTTCTCCCCTACAGTGATGGAGTTCCAGGATCATAGTACAATAACAACCCTCATGTAAATACTTACCAATCATAAGCAAGAATGGAGTGAATACAGTCGTTTCTACCCATTGACCTTGACAAATAATCCTTTGTACCAACCTGGAAGGCCTAGTTTGAATTTGGAATTCTCAGACTTCTTGAAATTCTTTGTGGCACAAAGAGTATTGGGAGAGACAGCAGGATGTATGACCTCACCGTTCTTGTCTTCCCAATCCTGGATCCACACATCCTGCATTGTGACTAGTCCCAAGAGCTCATGCTTGCATGGACACCAACCCATCGTTTTGTTTTGTTTTGTTTTGTTTTGTTTTGTTTTGTTTGTTTGTTTATTTGTTTGTATTTTTCTAAATTATTATAAACACAATGAAAGGCAAACAATACCAAGTAAGGTTTTGTTGGGGGTTGTTTTCAGCATGGGAAGACCGTCCACAGGAAGGTGCTTGTCTCAGGGTTTCTGTTGCTATGAAGAGACACAATGACCAAGGCAACTCTTATAAAGGACAACATTTGCTTGAGCTGGCTTACAGGTTCAGAGGTTCAGATCATTATCACCAAGGTGTGAAGCATGGCATTGTCCAAGCAGGCATGGTGCCAGAGGAGCTGAGAGTTCTATACCTTGGTCCAAAGGCAGCTAGGAACGGACTGGCTCCTAAGTTTCTAGGTCCCAGGTTTCTAGGAGGAGGATCTCAAAGCCCACCTCCATAGTGATGCACTTCCTCCGTCAAGGTCACAACTTCTAATAGTGCTACTCCCTGGGCCAAGCATATTCTAACCACCACAGTGCTCTCAGGCTGGATCAGAGGAAGGAGTGGGCACCATCTCTGCAGTCTTACCACTGTTTCCTGTGCCAGCACTTTGATATGCATAAACCAGACTTTCTTCACACATCTGGTCTGCTTTCTGCTCCTTGAACCAAAGTCTGCATTTGACTTGCAAAAGACCATGAAAGTGCTGAGTGTCACACCAGGAAGGTTGAACAGTAGCCACACTCAGCTGATCTTGTTGGAAACTCACTGGCAAGTGGTAGCAGAGGTCAGCACCAACTTGTGGTCACTGGTCGAAAGATCTTTTGAAAGCAGTCTGTGCTGTAGAATCTGAGTGGTAAATAAAATGCTTCCTGTCTCAAGTCCATGCATCTAAGCATGGTCCACACACAACTTGCAGTCACTCTCTGGCTACCTGTTAGGCCTAGAGATGAATAATTTATGGTACACACCCTCATCATCAGAAGAACAGAATGGAAGAAGAGCCCTGTTCCAGTGAAACTGAAGGAATGATGGAGAGGCTGTCTATGGAGTTATGGGTAGGGATGAGTTCTCGTTTCCTGTAAACTAGTACAATAATAAAGTATGTGCGTAAGTTTCTGTGGGGAGTGGGGACTAGGAATAAATATTATGTCTATGTTGTCTGGGTCTAATCACATGAAAGGTGTATCCAATCAAACCCATGCCATCATTTTCAACCGGTGTAATCCTGTTGCATGTTGTTTTCTTTCTTTGAGGGCTACACACGGCAGCTCTGAATGTAAAGTTGTTTGTAACTGGAGTTGAAATAGTTCAGAAAATATCCCAGAAGGTGGTCCACCTGGATGAAGTTAAGGAGGACAATAATGGTTAGAGATGGGATAGAGTGAAAGGCATAAGCCAAAGTAACATAGGGACATTGCATCTTTGAGAGAGTTGAGTTTTCCAAAAAAGTCAACAAAAGTTGTTAATTGGAGTATCATCTTCTATGCTTTATATACGTGCTTTGTAACATTTTTTGATTTAAAAAAAAAAAGACATTTAATGGTGCAAGTCTGGCTTGTGGAGTCACAGGGATAGTTTCCAGTGAAGGGTTTGATGTTGATTTTCTGATCTATACCTTCTGTTAAAGACATATTCCTGGACTGGAGAGATAATTCAGTGGTGGAGAGGACACTTGCTGAGGACCCAAACTTGGTTTCTAACAGCTACATTAAGTAGCTTATATACACCTATAACTGCAGCTCCAAGGATTCAATGTCCTCTTCTGACCTCAATTGTCACCAGTTATCCATGTAGAAAGCATATGGACAAATAGGCATATACATGTACACATAATTTTTTAAAAAAATTTAAAAGAAATACTCCTACACCATCCACCTTGAATAAACATTTATTTGTCTTGGTGTTCTACTGCTGTGAAGAGATACCATCTCTATGGTAATTTCTATATCAAAATACATTGAATTAGGTTTGCTCACAGTTGCTTACATCATCCTCACTCAGGAAGCATGGCAGAAGACAGGAAGACATGGTAGCTAAGAGTTCTATATTCAGATCTGAAGGAAGCAGGAAGAGTGAGACACTGGTCCTAGCTCGAGTGTTTAAAGACCACCCAAATGACACACTTCCTCCAATGACACCACACCTATTTCACCAAGGTCACACTTCCCAATCCCTCTCAAGTAGTGCCACTCCCTAATGACCAATATTCAAATTTATGATCCTCCAGAGGTCATTCCTATTCAAACCAACCACAGCATTATTCATTATTAGTATTATGTGAGTATGAAAGTTGAGGTGAAGTGTTCAGAGAGAGTTTGGTCTTGATGCAGAATAAAAAGAATTGGGGAAATGGAGACATCTGATGCAGGCCCTCTGTTTCCCCCATATTTACCAAGCCACTGCAGACGCATCAAAATTTCTACTCTTAGTTAGCAATTCATCAGATAAATGGTATAATAATAGCATTGCCCATATAGACTGATGAGGTGACACAGTACTTTGAAGAATGGTTAGTCCGGCTAAGGCTGTTACAGAGTGTGCATCATTAAGCAGTAAAGAAACTTAACCTTTCATTTTCTGATTTATAAACTAGAGCTCTGACAGCCTGAACCAGCCGTCTGATTAAGTGATAGTGAAAAAACAAAAACACAAAAAATTGGCACCATTATTTGTATGCTATTCTATCATATGAAAGGAGGAAGAAGCACTTGTGTGTCCATACAAACACAGAATAAGAGTTATGGAAATATCGAATAATGAGCTAAAACATCATTAAAATTTAGGCTATAGCTTCATGGGTGGTTCAAATCTCTCTCTCTCTCTCTCTCTCTCTCTCTCTCTCTCTCTCTCTCTCTCTCTCTTGCTCTCACTCTCTGTGTCTGTCTGTCTGTCTGTCTGTCTGTCTTTCTCCTCTCTCTTTCCTTCTCTCCCTCTCTTCCTCACACCATGTACAGTTTGTCCTAAACCTACTTTCATGCCCCTTAGTAATGATGTACAACTCACTCATGATTAATAATTTTACATGGTTTCTTGGAATTGTGTTTTAAGCACAGGTAAGACTTGGCCGATGATGAATCTTTTACAGCACTTTATCCTATCAATAAGCTAATAAGAACAATGGATGAGTAGACATTGCTTGATAAGACTGAAGTTTATACACACTGCTCATAACTTCAGAAGATCACCAGCTCCTCTAAGGACAGGAAGTGGGAGCACACATTAGGTATGCTCTCCTCTGCCTGTGCTATTCAGCTTAGATACTCTACCATGTGGACCAGGGTGGGTTCTTCATCTGGATGGCGAGTTTCTGGGTATATCTGGGGATGATGAGTACAGTGTCTGTCCATTCTCTAGTAGATGCTAGTAGCATTTTGTCTTTCTCCTTACCACCAAAGTTGTGCCAGGCAAAAATGCCTCTAGGCATTGCCAACATACCTAGGAGACAAATTCATTGTCCCTGTTTAAGAAGCATGATTTAATATCTGCCCTGCTAACTTTCAACCCCTGGCCTAGGTTGTCACACTGGCTCCGTAGACATAAGCAGCTACTGATCTTATGCCTCCTATTCTAGGCACCTGCACTAGCCAACATCTGCCTCTACAGCTCTGTTTACTAGAAGAGCTACTAAAAGCAACTTGATAGGGCCAGTGCAACAGTTTGTAATTAAGACTAATTTAGAAGAGAGAGAATCTGCAGAATAAAAGTGTAGAGTACTCAGTAGTCTACAGTGATGCATCTTTAAAAATATTTTTCGTGTTTTTTTCTCCAAGTTAAAATGTCCCTTATTTTAAAAAGAGCTGTTTAAAGAATAATCCAGAATATTTTTTAAGTATATAACAGACCAGTAAATTAATCTTTTTCTTTCCCAAAAGTTATACCTTTGAAGAACTAAAATGTATTATTTGAGAATGATTCTAAATCTACAGAAAGATATGTTCTCATACATTCAGGGTTCTTATATATTTTGGAGTCAGTCACTGCTATTCTTAACATCTTTTATTAATATGTTATATTTTCTATAATTAATTAACCAACATAGATGGTTTATATCTTATTGTCTGTATTTTGCTCATGTGTCCTTGTTTTTACTCCTATGCACTTCTTTTGGCTAACCCACATTAGGGTAAATTGTCATGTTTACTTAAAGCAATTATTTTTTAAGACATATTTTTATTTCTGTGGATATGCAAGAGATAGCTACAATATGTAGATATGTAAGAGGTATCTGTGTCTTAGGATTTTATTGCTGTAAAGAGACACCACAAACACAAGTATTATAAAGAAAAACATTTCATTGAAACTGCATGGCAAGAAGCATGGCAGCATGCAGGCAGACATGGTGCTAGAGAAGGAGCTAAGAGTTCTTCATCTTGATGCACAGGCAGCAGAAGGAGACTGTACCCCACACTGAGCATAGCTTGACCATATGAGACCTCAAAGCCCTAGACCCTCAAGTCCACAAGTGACATACTTCCTCCAACAAAGTCATACCTACTCCAATAAGGCCACACCTCCTAATAGTGCCACTCTCTCTGGGCCAAGCATTTATACACATGAGTCTAGGGGCCCATACATATTCAAACCACCTACTTCCTCTGTGTGTGTGTGTGTGTGTGTGTGTGTGTGTGTGTGTGTGTGTGTGTGTGTTATGCATGCCTGGTGCCCACAAGGGTATATCATATCCCTTGGTACTTGAGTTACAAGTAGTATTGTGAGTCACTCCACATAGGTTTTTGGAACTGAACCTAGTCCTCTGTAAGAGCAAGAAGTGTTCTTAGCTTTCTGTAGTTCATGGCTGATTTTAGCATGATTTTTGTTTTTTGTAACCTTAGGGCTCATACTTGGGCTTCCCACAGTCTAGGCAAGCACTCCACCATTGAGCTACATCCCTAGCCTTTATGATGCTCACATCATAACTAAGGAAGCAGTGGGTAAACTCTAAGTTATCTCAGATTAGAACCCTAATGGATAGAGATGAAAAAGAAAGGGCCAAGGTGCTACTATCATATATATGATATATATGATGAAGATGTTGATGAAGATGTTACATAGTTGGGATGTGACTAGATATCTCTAATATGAAAACATTATTATATTAATATACATACACATATATTAGTGTTGAAGATTGTACCCAGAGCTTTCACACATGCTAGGAAAGCACTCTATGGCAAAGCCACAGACCAATCTTAAAACACATGGAAGGATTCCCCACACACAAACCCTCAACAGTTGTAGTTTCTCATCCAACTTTTCTTCTTAGCTCAATTTCTTTTTTTAAAGTATTTTCTTTTTTTAGCTCAATTTCTTTTTTTTTTGAAGTATTTTCTTTTTTTATTAAAGATTTTCTTTATTTACATTTCGAATTTTATCCCTTTTCCTCTTCCCCCCCCCCGAAAATCCCCTATTCCCTCCCCGATCCCCCTGCTCCCAACCCTCCTGCTACCATTCCTGGTCCTGGCATTCCCCTATACTGGGGCATAGATCCTTCACAGGAACTAGGGCCTTTCCTCCCATTGCTGACCGACTAGGCCATCCTCTGCTACATATACAGCTAGAGCCACAAGTCCCTCCATGTGGTTTTTTGTTTGTTTTGTTTTGTTTTGTTTTGTTTTGTTTTTTTGATTGGTGGTTTAGTTCCAAGGAGGTCTGGGTGTACTGGTTAGCTCCATTTCTTTTGGTCTGTCTTCTCATGTCTGGACGTTTAGAAATCCTGATTAGTCCTGTCTTAGTGCTGCATTTATTTATTTATTTTTCAATTTTTTATTAGATATTTTCTTCATTTACATTTCAAATGCTATCCAGAAGGTCCTCTATACCCTCCCCCGGTCCTGCTCCCCTCCCCATCAACTCCCACTTCTTGGCCCTGGCATTCCCCTGTACTGGGGCATATAAAGTTTGCAAGACCAAAGGGCCTCTCTTCCCAATGATGGCCGACTAGGCCATCCTCTGCGACATATGCAGCTAGAGACATGAACTCTGGGGGTACTGGTTAGTTCATATTGTTGTTCTACCTATAGAGTTGCAGACCCCTTCAACTCCTTGGGTACTTTCTCTAGCTCCTCCATTGGGGGTCCTGTGTTCCATCCAATAGAAAACTGTGAGCATCCACTTCTGTATTTGCCAGAATCAGCCACCAAACACAGACACTACTGCACATGCCAGCAAGTGCTGCATTTATGATGTTGATTCTATTCTGATCTTTCATGTCTCTATCTATTGATGCCGTAAGCATAATTCAAGGACACATTCTCTTCCTAACTCTTCCCCATAGTCTCTGAACTACTAGACAGACTCCAGTCTGTAATCCCAGCTAGCTGACATTGTATTCTAGGTTGGTACAAGTAATTTGCATAACAACCATTCACTGCATTTTGCCAGGCTCTTGCAAACATCCTTCATTTAACCTTCAGGATGATCCTCTGGAGCAAGTGCTTTTCAGCCCACATTACAGAAGACTTTGAAGCACAGCACATTTATGTTTGCTCTTCATTTTTATCCACAGCTAGAAGGTGATCAAGCAGTACTTAACGATCTCAATCTGTCAGATTCTTAACAAGGGCTTATGATACAATTCTCTGTTCCTGGCTTCCCAGGAGTCTTTTATATCATGATGCCTATCAGGCTCGGTGCTAACATATCCTGGAAGGCACTTAGAGATTCCATTTCATCCATACCTATCCGCTCAAAATACAGAGTGGAATGCCCTGTGCATCAAAGGCATTCTCTAAAGGATTATCTAAACGACTTTCTTAAGTTATAACAAAGTACTCAAAGTTATTGTAGCCTTAAGCTTGAACCTGGCAGTTCTGAGAGAGAGAGAGAGAGAGAGAGAGAGAGAGAGAGAGAGAGAGAAATGTTCATGAATGTTCATGGGGTGAGAAGAGCTAAAAATGCCNAGTTATTGTAGCCTTAAGCTTGAACCTGGCAGTTGTGAGAGAGAGAGAGAGAGAGAGAGAGAGAGAGAGAGAGAGAGAGAGTGCTGGAGGAATGTTCATGGGGTGAGAAGAGCTAAAAATGCCTTCTCATTAAAGTAACGGTCAGAAATGCCAGTGAACTTTGAGAAGCAGAATTCTCCAGGTTCTCCAGCCCCATAGGCCTCCGGGTCTGAGCTGTAATTGTAGGAAACAGAGTTCTGTCCAGGGCACTCCCCTTGCCCACACTGGAAAATGACAAGGTGTGTTGGAATGCACTCGGCTCTCCATTCAGCCATTGGGTTTTCAGCCTGTCAGGCACTCTAACTTCATGACCCCTGGAGCTTCCTTGACTCTAGGGGGCCTGAAGTCTCCTCACCTGAGAAATTCTGATTAAGTCTCTTTGACCTACTGAAGATTCCTTAAATGCTACCATTCTATGATTTTTAAAATGCAATTATGATTCCTGGAAGCGACGCTGTTCCACTCAGCCTTTGTGGAAAGGAAAAAAAAAAAAAAAAAAAACAGGGGAAGGAAAAGAAAAACACTTCCATAAAAGTATTTATAGTACAGCCAGGGCCTATGAATCACAATATAATTAATTCTCTTTTATAAAGCTGCTTTCGTTACTTACTTGATGCAGGAGTAACTCCCAAGCCAGGTTCAACAGCAGCTCCACTGACAAGACATTTTCCTTGTCTCTGAATACTGAATGAGTTCTAAACACTCCGCCTAATCTCTACCAGCTCTAAATTCTGGAGCCCTGTGATTCTAATCCCCTGTGACTGATTGACAGACACCTTTGCCGAAGGACATAAGATGTACATGATCCATCTCGACTTTAGCCACACTCTGGGTTGCTTTCCCCTCATCAGTTTTACCCATCAAGTTTCAAAATTAAACGCTTAACAATTTAATTATGATGTGAGTAGAAAGCCATCGCTGTGGGCTGATTTGAAATCACTGCATACTGACCCTACAGTTATGGCAGAGAACAGTCATCTCCCTTGGAACATGAATTTGAATCGCCATTACTGGAATTTGATGATTCCTGGCTTCACTTTTTGATAACCTTTCTTCCTGATAATAACCCCCAGAAGAATAATTTTCTGTAAACTACTTTTCTCTCCTCTCAGATCCTGTCTGGGACCCTTCAGACAGCAATCAGAGGTCCCCGAGACCTGCAAGGAATCACGGTGAGATCTCATTTTATCCATGTTGCTCTAATTACTTCATATATGCTTTCAACACCCAAGTCAAGGAACTTTGTAGTTGAGGGGTCTTCAGGCTTCCCACCGCAAGGAGAAAACCAACGTGAAGCTCCTAGCAGCTGATTTTGCGCTGTGATTCTGAATGGAATGACCGTTGTGAGGAAAGCGGGTTATCTGTGGAGCCTCAGTTTTTGGCTCTCGTGGTTATGTCTTGTCTCACATCACATTGAATTTTGATGGGAGTTATGTAGGTAAATGTATTGTGATGGCAGTCTGAATTGCTTTTTGACCCTGATCAAGGCTCATGCAGAGACGAATGGACTTCCCAGGGACATCAGAATCAACCTAACCTAAAACTCCTTCTTAGTTTCTCTCCTTGTTGCTACGGTAAAATATCTGATGATGGGCAACTCGAGGGAGGAAAGGTTTGGTTGGTTTACAGTTCCAAGCCATATAGTCCATCACGGTAGAGAAGGCATGATGCTATGCATACAGTTACATAGGAGAGGGAAGACAGGAAGTGCTGCTAGGTTATAAAACCTCAAGCCCCTCCCTGAGTGACCTAATTCCTCCAATGAGGCCTCATCTCCTAAGGGTTGCACAACCTTGTCAAACAGCATCAGAAATTGGAGCTCAAGTGTTCAAACGTGTAGAAAATGCAGGACTGCAAAGCAGTGGATTTATCCACTAGAAACTGTGTCCTCAGATGACAAGAGGTCTTATATAATGCATTAAAAGCCTAAACATTTCAGAATCAATCATAAAACAGCTATTCTACATAACTATTCCCAGGAATAGACAGCATCTACAATTTTTTTTTGTCAGAAATAATCAGTTTTCTAGGAACAGTGTCCTTAGCACCTGCTGGTCTCCAATGGACTAGTTTAAAAAAACTAGTTTGGGACTTCCAGCTTCATCTATCTGACTCTTTCAAATTGGCCAAAAGGGTAGTCATTTAAGTGTCTGCTTTGGAAATGTAACTCTGGATTGGATTTCCAGTTTCTAAGACAAAAGAATTATACCTACAATAGTACACTTAGAGTGTGCTTTTTATGAGGTTTAAAAATATGTATTTATTTATTTATTTATTTATTATTTATTTATTTATTTATTCACTTTACATTCTGATCACTGCTCCACCTCCTGGTCACCACTTCTCACAATCCTATCTCCTCCCCTTCTCTTCTGATCAGGTGGGACCCCCTGGGTATCACTCCCACCCTGGCACTGCAAGTCTCTGTGAGGCTAGGCACTTCCTCTCCCATTGAGGCCAGACAAGGCGGCCCAGATGGAAGAAGGTATCCCATGTACAGACAATAGCTTTTGAGATAACCCCCTCTCCAGTTGTTCAGGAGCCACACGAAGGTCAAGCTGCACATCTGCTACCTATGTGTGGGAAAGCCTAGGTCCAATCTGTATATGCTCATTGGTTGGTGCTTCAGACTCTGAGAGCCCCAAGGATCCAGGTTAGTTGACTCTGTTGGTCTTCTTGTGGAGTTCCTATCCCTTCCGGTACCCAATTCTTCCTCCTATTCTTCCACAAGAGTCCCCAAGCTCCATCCACTGTTTGGGTGTGGGTATCTGTATCTGTTTGAGTCAATTGATGGGTGGAGCCTCTCAGAGGACAATATGCTCCTGTCTGCAAGCATAACAGAGTATCATGAATAGTGTTAGGAACTGGTTTTTGCCTATGGGATGGGACTCAAGTTGGGCTGGTTATTGGTTGGCCGTTCGCTCAGTCTCTACTCCCTCCCCTGTGTTTGCATTATTTTTTAACTTATAAAAGGCTCTTAGAGCACTGTACAGACATGTTGAGAATCCTTGTAAGACAGTAGCTTAGTACTTGGTATCTCTATAATTGTCCAAAACTTACATTATCTTACACTGTCTGAAGGGTATGGCAAATCAGATTTTATGTGTAACACAGCTTAATCAGCATAAATTATGAGACCACTGAAGAAAAGTTTCCCCAGTGAGCAAAGATAGAGAGGAAACACTCAAACTCCTCCACTGTTTTCTCTGACTGTACAAGTTTCCAGAATGTTCTTTAATGCTGGAAGAGGAAGGGACCTCGCAGAACTCAGCATGATCCAAACTGTATTTTCTGAACTAAGTGTCTGATTTTTTTTCCCCAGACTGTTGAATATCAATGCACATTCAAGCTGTTTCTCCAAATGCAATTTGTCTCTTCAAGTTTCGTTAGCCTAGTTAGATAAGAGATCTCTCAGGATGGAGTTACGTGTTCAGCACAGCAGCATTTGCTTTAGATCCACTGCAAAAGCTGAACCGCAGAAGGAACTTGTTTCACAGTCAGGCAAGCATCCTTTTCAGGCGTGTTGATGGATTGCCTTTTCTCATCCGTGTAGCATCTAGAGAAGATGCAAACATCTTTTATCTAGGGCGTTTTTATTGATTTCAATTGTCCTTTCTCTATAATATATGCTTTGTTTGCCTGGAGTTGGAAAGAATGAAAATAGAACAGAGGGAATAAATCAAGTTATATTTCTTGTGTCAGAGCAAAACAAAACAATAAAACAAACCCTCTACTACTCAAAACTAGACAAACCATCCAAAACAAACACTCATGTACAGGGAGGAGATCGTGAAGGAGACGGGGAATGGTCCTCACCATGTGTAGTCACCCCTCCCAACTCCCAGCCAATCAAGTTTGTTGCACTTAGACCCTGCCATACCTAGAAAGAAAACCTTTGTATCCACAGGTCTGTTGGCCTTTTATAGTCAGTAAAGACTCCCCATATGAACAATAAGTACCTGGCAGGAAGCAAATCGCTATGTCTCCTTGGTCTATCTTCTCTATTTGAGGAAGGTATTATAGGTCTAAACTCTCTTAAGACATCATTAACTTCCATGTTTGAAATAGTCTCAAGAATAAGAGGTGTGGTGACCTACATTCTAGTCCAAACGCTATAGTCTTTGATCTCTGAATGCTCATTACAATTCTATCTTTGCCAGGAGCAGGTGATATAATCTTAGAATATTGCATTCTTTTTTTTTGGGGGGGGGGGGCGGAGACCATATAGATCATTTAATATTCTGCAGAGATACTAAACAATCCTTTTCAAAGTCTATGGTCATTTTAGCAGGAAATTGGCAAACTGACCACAAAAGGAAAAGAATATAAAGGAACAACTGAAGCTTATATGAAGCTTAAATGTCTGATTCCAGCGCAAACCTCTCCTAAATAGTGTTAATTATTATAATATTTGCTATACTGAAGCTGTTTTGGTATGGCTGCATGTTCTGGCTGCAGAGCTGAATTTCCAATTTGTTCTCCATCTTCCCATCTTACACTGAGATTTCTCACTTCACTCATGTCCCTAGCATGATGTCATCTGTCATTAAGTCTCTGTAAAGACGTGTTGGACTTTTACCACCCCCCCCCCAAAACTAGGAATCCACTGCTCTCTTTTCCTTATAAAATAAACTTGCCTCTGAAGTTGTGTTACAGCCACATGAAAAAGACAAAACATTTTGCACTAGCCAATAAGGTTTTATGTAAACCATATGATGATGTAGTCATATAACCTTTAGGGAGCTCTATCAGTCATCCTATGAACATAAATATGAGATACTGCATTATGTCTTGCATGTCTAGTAGTGAGCAAGACATGTTGTTTGCCTTCAGGGAACTTACAGGTCTATGAGGGATAAACGTCAGTAAACGGAGAAACTGTATTTTATGAAAAGTACCTGTTCCAACCAGGTTTCAGAGCAACGCATATACAAGAAAGACGACAAGTCATGTTATGGAGTTGTAGTATCAGTAAATGGTGACCTACTATACAGCATACAACTGCTGGCACATGCACCTCATTATCTGATGGAGCTTTGACTTCCCTGTACCCTCAGGCTTTTCGTCTCTGAAGCAATGAAAGGCATTAGTGATCATTTTCCCTGGATTCCTGACTATACAGCTGATGCCTGCCCCTTACATTTCTTGTTGCTGCTATACCTTTCCAGCTAATTCCCCTGCATCTAACCACATTGCAGTGGTCACTATAACAGTCTACCACTCCTTTTTGTGTCTCACTGTGATTTTCCTCCTGGTTCCTGGTATCACATTCCAATTAAAATGACTTTAACCCCATCATTGTTTCAGAGTCAGTGGCTAAACAGACCCAAAAATAGAGATATATATGCACAAATTAGAAGATACATGTACGTAGCATGCTTCATTCTTTGCTCCATTCAGTGGAACAAATTGGAGTGACTTCTATATTCTACATGCGCATTAATAAATCCAGGATGAAAATGCACACAATTCTTATTCCTGGATGTCATAGCCTATGACAATAGACAAATACAATACACATATATGAACAACTTGCTGTTCACATCAGAAAAATAAATGCAAGGATGCAGATCATCAGGAGTCACACTGAAACCAAAGCAACCTCATAGTTTATAAACGCAAGTGCCAAGGCTGAACAAAGGAAACAGGGCTTCGCAAGGGACTGCAAGAAGCCCAGCAAGGCTCCAAGGGTTTCAGTTTTAATCTCCAGCCCTCTAACCACCCCTCCATGTGCTTTCTTTTTGTTGTTATTGTTGGTTTTTTGAGTGGGGATGTGATGAAGGGTCTCACTCTATAGCCAGATTGAGCTAGAACTCAATACATATCTCAGATTGGTCTTGACTTTACAGTGATTCTCCTGCCTCAGATTCCCAAGAGCTTAGAATACAGGCAGGAGGCACCATGCCTGGATGCTTACTCATTAGAAAGATTGAAAACAGGCGGGCTGCTTAAATACTATAATTATTAGTTATGTCCTAGGAGTGTATACTGTGAACAAGTGCTTATTAAGTTCTTGTTCCAAACAGAGTTTAAGTTAACTAGAATTCCCATCTATGAGGGAATCAGTCTTTCCACTCCTTAACCCACCCTCATGGGCTAGTCATTTTTAACATCAGTCTCTTAAAAGAAATGCCTATTTATGTAACTTCAATGGTTGGGAAGGAACAAGTGGTACCAAATGTTCATCACATCCTACTTTCCCACCCTTGGTGCCAAGGCAACATTGTCTTATAGTTCAGCCCCACCCTGTCCCCCAACTCGGGACATGATACATAATGGAAAGAATTCCAGTCACTAACCTTGGATCATGGGTTGGCAGCTGCTGCATCCCTCATCTTTAGCAGGCGGTCAAAAGCTGAGCTGAGCGAGTCTCAAGTTGTTATTTGAGTAAGCAGGATGTATCTATCTTAAAGTGGTTCAAACCCAAGTAACATTCTTTCTCTTCACTTAAATGAAAGGATGCAGAGTGTAAGGAGGTAGTTGTTAAAATGTGTGTTTTATAAGCACAAGAGCTTAGTTCACACCTGGAATCCATGCAGTTATGTGAGAACAGGGACTGCTGTTTGTAAAGGCAGCACCCAGCGGGGAAGAGACAGGCAGATCTCTTGCTGGTTAGTCAATCTACTGTACCTGGGAGTTCCAGGCCAGTTAGAGACCTCGCTCAAAACAGAAATAAAGGTAGATAGTGTCTGAGGAATGACACCAGAGGTAATTTTTGGCTGCCACAACTCCTGTGCATACACATGCATGTACACACACACACACACACACACACACACACACACACACACACACTCACACACATATGAGAGAAAGAGAGAGAGAGAGAGGAGGGAAGGAACATGTATTGTTCGTGCTTCCTTCGTGCTTCTTTTCTGGTCATTATCAATAACTGTTTTTTTTCATAAAGCAAATTAGTAGATGTAAGTTCTGATTCTTATTAGTCCTACTGAGCTATTATGGTAATATCTTCTGGTGGAAGGCTGCACCTCTTGCTTTCTGGTTACAGCACCTGCACTCCATCACTCAGTCGTCAGGGACTATGCGCTTTCCTCTCACGCTCTCCTAAATTAGAAAACTTTAATGAGAGCTTCGTACAACTCCATCCAACAAATATTTACCGAACTTGGCTCTCTAGCACTCTTTACATTTCCCTCCTGTTCCCTACAGCCTAAAGCAGTTAGGAAATCCATTAACTGTAATTACAAAGCTTGCAAGTTAATATATGCAGCAATTAATATTCACCATCTGTAACCTTCCAAAGGAATATTTGTTTATTTCAGTATTTCAGCTGCTACATCTAAATAATTTGACAAAAGTTTCAAAAGCAACAAGTACTTGCTCTCAAAGGAGTGTGTGAATTCTTAAACTATCCATGCCTCTTTTTAGATTATAGATTGTATTGTATTTTATCTGAATGCTTTTATTGGTGTGGTATGTGTGTGTGTGTGTGTGTGTGTCTGAAAGAGAGAGAGAGAGAGAGAGAGAGAGAGAGAGAGAGAGAGAGAGAGAGAGAGAGAGAGAGATATTAGAAAAAAAGGGCTTAGGGCTTAGGGTTTGGGTTACTAAATTCCTGGGTATTTTCAGAAAAGTCATGAGATTATTTTGATTATTTTAAGACAATTCTTTTGCTTCTTCAGCGCAATCCCAGTTAGTAAGTAAAGCGTTTATGCTGAATTGACGAAGAGAAAGTGACCACCCTCAGCATTGCACCGTAACTTTTCTTACCAAGTGTGTGGCTGAACCTACAACTGGCAAACTGTCTAAAGCAAAGCATAGGTTTAGAGGGCTACGTTGGCTCCCAGCTCTGAAGCAGAGAGCAAGCTATTGTGTGGCAAGAGAGAGCTGTTGTGTTTCTCATGGTCTCTCGGGTACACGTGTTCACAAGTAGGTTGGGGATACACGTGCTCACAAGTAGATTTAGGGACAACATGTTCACAAATAGATTGGGGGTCTACATGTTCACATGTAGATTTTTGTGACTGCTAGCCTAGCCTGGCGTCTTCGTCTCCGCACAGTAGCGTCTTTCTGCTAGGTGCCACTGTCTTTGAGCATCCCACATTAATGGCTTGAGAATCCCCACACTACAGTGAGAAATTACAGGCTCCACATCTATGCTTCATTCTTTCCCCCCATCAACGCTTAAGCTTAGGTATCTGATTACACAGGCTAGCTGATATTTCTGGAATCCACCATCTAAAGGAGATAGGCAGGACACTGCTGAAGTTCCTTTAGCCTTGTAGGAGAATGCAGTGCCCCACTTCTACCCACCGTCTGTTTGAGCATAATCCTGTTTTGCTGGTAGTCAGATATTAACACTGAAGTTCATACATATAAATTAACAGTACCCCCATCAATCTGTAGTCTTTCTAGGTTTGGATGGTAACTGGTGTGTCTAGCTGAATTGTATAAGATTATTCTCTAATACTAATAGGACATTTTGAATATAGGAAATATTTTTATATTTTTGGTCTCTTATTAATATGCAAAATATACTCCTTACCATCTTGATACCCCACAAAATAAGGGTAAAATATGTTTATGTAAATTACTGTCTCTTGAAGTTACTTTGAACTTTATCCATATCAGAAA
Source organism: Mus pahari (assembly GCF_900095145.1). Taxonomy (NCBI): domain Eukaryota; kingdom Metazoa; phylum Chordata; class Mammalia; order Rodentia; family Muridae; genus Mus; species Mus pahari. Next base: position 78,173,418 of record NC_034603.1, read on the forward strand.
TGCAAATATCATTATAAATAAGCCCAAAGATCAGCTTCCTTCGCAGACTGGTGTAGTATCCCATTTATAGATTCTCTATTGATGGGCCACAAAAGATAAGAACCACTAATCCTCCCATACCAAACCTTATAAACTAAATGTGTGACACACGTGTCTACTATTAAGTAGCATCACCCACATGCCCAAAGAAGGATGTACCAAAATAAAGATGCTCTACCAAAATAAAGATGCTCTGTAGATAGAGCAGCTGGAGGAGGGGGATTGGCTTATGCCACTATGACCCAGTGGGGTCAAAGGGTCAAAAGTTTCCCCTCTACCCACACTTGAGATAGTGACTAAGATAACTTATGTACAGATGCATCTTCTCCCAACTTTTACATACCAAGCAGTCTGGGTCATTCACTGAATTTTAACCTCAACTATGTTTATCCTTTCTCTATCTAAATTACATGGCTTAATGGTCCCAACCTATTGTGTTGGGTCACTTTGAAGTAGTAAACTCTATGACTGTCCACTCAGACCTGAAATAGTGATTTTAATCCAGAGTCTCTCCTTACATTATATGCATATATATATGTATATGTATATATATATATATATATATATATAATATTGTTATCAAATTGTAAAAGCATACAATGCCATACACAGAACAAAACCTCAAACTGCATTGAATGATGATTAGAAAATGAATCTGTGTAAGAAGAGACATCCAAAGATTACAAGTAATACTATATACAAATTCTCAAAATATAATTTCACAAAGAAAGAGAGAAAGCACTTTGAAAAATCCATTTATAGGGTCTGCTGTCAATAAAACACAGCAAAGGGTGTGTACAGATCAGTCTTCACAAAGAAACTGCACCCTGCAGCTGCTGTTCAGGGTTAGTTTTAATCATTATACCTTATGTAGCTTGGTTGGTAAGGACAACTAAAAGGGGGTCGGGGGTGGTGACTTCTTTGCTTATTTCAGTTCTGTGATTTTTGTCCTTCATCATGAGGAAGAAATACACTAAAAATAGATGCCTCCATGAGATCATAATAGGTGAGACTCTAAAGGGGAAATTAGTTTTGCTTGGAGAAATGTTCTCACCATACTCCCCTCCCCCAACTTTTAATTTCACACCTTATTTCAGAGAGGGAAGGAGACGTGGTCCTTAATTACCGTAATCAAGTGTGCAGCCCACAGGAAGTGACTCAAAGGAAAAGGTGTCGGCTTCTATGAGCTGATAACATAGAAGCTGGTGACCACACAGGAAAGCCTTCTACACGGAGGCACAGTGTTAATTTTGTGCCAGGGCTCTAAGGCCAATGCTAAGTCCCTTTCTATTTACCTGCCTCCATCCAACTGCTTTCAAAGAAAGCTTACCACACTCATTGCATATAGTTTTGTAAAGCATGTGACTTAGTGATCTTGACATGAACCCTAATATTTTATTTAGCCTTGAGCCTGAAATAATGAGATGGGTAATTATTCATTCACTCAACAAATTTTTTACTCTGTCTATCATGAAGGAAATCTTGATCACCAGGAAGGAGAATGAGTATATCATGTTCTTTTTTAGCGTGGCCTGTGAATGGGATAAATGTGGATGGAGATGAGCAAATCAACAAGTAAACATATAACATAACACAAATACGTGACTTAGATCATTATAGAATTCATCAGAAAATGCTGACCAAGAGGTGTGAGGGACTGGCAATGATGGCAAGAAGTTTTACTATATTTTATTTTGCTTTTTTTTTTTAAAAAAAAAAAAAAGTATTTTATTACTTTCTGTGTCTACTTTCTGTGCTTTTGCCTGCAGGTATGTTTGTGTGCCACACGCATGCAGTGTCTGTTAAAATCAGGAGAGGGCATCTGATACCCTGCAACTGGAGATAGAGTTCTGTGAGCTCAACCCTTCCTCTGGAAGGGCAGGCAGTGTGCTTAAGCACTGAGCCACTGCCCTGGACCTTGAATTTTGTGTATAATTTTTTCAGTTTAATCTCACTAGGTAGTGATAGACAGCCTTGAATTCAATGACATTCAATGACAACCTCCTGAGCAAGGGGGTTACATTCTTGAGTCATCACATCCAGTTGGTGTGTGTGTGTGTGTGTGTGTGTGTGTGTGTGTGTGTGTGTGTGCGCGCGCGCGCGCACGCGCACGTGTGGACATGCATGTGAAAGCCAGAGGTCATCCCCCTGTGTTGCTCCTCAGGATCCTTGATTTATTTTTAGATAAGGACTTTGATTGGCCTGGACCTTCACAAGTAGCCTAGGTTGGACAGCCATTGAGCCTCAGGGATTCTCCTGTTCGTGCCCTCTTAATACCAAGAAGTACATGGCACCACCCCCAACATTTTAAGAGTCCTGGGACCTGAACTCAGGTCCTCAGGCTTATGACACAAACACACTGTCAGCTACTGCTTCCCAGCCTGCAATTTTATTTTAAATTAATGGTCACAGGCACTGTTCTGAGGATGAGTGAATAAGAGTCGGCTTCTCTAAACAGAGGTATTCATTCTAAGACCATCTTCTTTCTGGCTGGAGACATGGCTCAGGGTTGGAAGTACGTACTACTCTCACAGAGGCCAAGAATGGAGTTCTCGGTGCCCAGCTTGAGTTGTCACAACTGCTTCCAAACTCCAGTTCTGGGAGATCCATCTTCTGTTCTCTAGCAGAACCCACATTCATGTTGCACACACTACAAACAAATGTAGACTCATACAGAATTAAAAAAAAAACAGGCAAATAAAATAAAATAAAAGCTTTTAAAGCAGATCCTCTCTCGAAGGAAGGTTTATTGCTCAGATGCAGGGAGGGTGTGGTAGGTGAAGGAAAGACATCATGCGAGACCAGGTCATGAGTTTTAGCTGACCTTAATAAGATCTCTGTGTTTTATTCCAAAGATTCATGTTCAACACCATGTGCATGTCCCTGTCATCTGTATGGCACATTACTCAGATGGTGACATGGACACTTCATCATTGGACCTGAATATTATTTTATTATTTTTTTTATTACTTTTATTTATTTAATTTTTTTACAGTACAATCATTACTCACCTCCTGGTTTGCCTTCCCACAGTTCCTCATCCCATTCCTTCTCTACCCTGTCTCCAAGAAGATGTTTCTGCTTCCACCCATCTACCTGCCAGGCCTCCCCACTCCCTAGGGACCCAAGTCTCTTGAGGATTATGTATGTCTTCTCCCACTGAGACCAGAACAGGTAATCCTGTGCTGGATATGTGTCTGCAGCCCTGGACCAGATCCTGTATGCTGCCTGGTTTGTGTCTCAGTGTCTGAGAGATCTCAGGGGTTAGGGTTAGTTGAGACTGCTGGTCTTCCTGTAGGGTCGCCCTCCTCCTCAGTTTCTTCCAGGCTTTACCTAATTCAACTACAGGGATTCCCAACTTCAGTCCAGTGGTTGGGTGTAAGTATCAGTGTCTGTGTCAGTCAGCTGCTGGTTGAGCCCCTCAGAGGACAGCTATGTATTTTAAGTGGGTATACTTTTCCTTGTACCCAAAGCTACCAGCTGGATTCAGTCTCTTGTTGCACACCAATCTGACTAAATTCAATTTGTTTCCAGCCTTTGGGCTTGGATCCTTGCATTCTTTGTGGAAATCAGCAGAACAATACCTTAAGTAATTAGTTAGAACAAGTAATTCTAAAATATAGAAAAGACAACATCTGTTCAAGAAATCCAGATTGCCCTGGGCTTTCTTGGTTCATATGGTCCAAACTCAGGGATGAAAGTAGTACATTGAAGGGTAGAAATGAAGTGTCTTCTACTTACAAAGTAGAAGTGAGCCCATTTGGAAATTCAAGGCCTTTGATGCCCTGTTCAGTGTTCACCTGTTCACACTGTTTTTCTGAGTATTTTACTGAGTCAATGTTTGTTTAAATATATGTATTGCCATAGGAAAATGATACTCTGATATAAACAGAGAAACTAGGGTAAGGCAAATTGGTTTGGGGACATGGAAATATAAAGTCTCACCTTTTCTTAGATTTAAAGTTTCAAGTTTTTCTTATTAAGGAGGGGGGGAAATCACAGTGACATGACACATCCATAAGAACTCTTTTTCCATCTTTACCTCATAAGAGTAGTATTGTATCTGTAAATGCAAACCATAATAATGAGTACCTAATGTTGATCACTTTGTGTGTGTGCTTGAGACAGGGTCTTTCTAAGTTGACCTGGACCTCAGATGTGCAATGTTCTATCTGTCTCAGCCTTTTGAGTGCTAGGATTACAGCTGTGCACCCTTGCTTCACTCTGATTAATCATGCTTAAGACATGGAACAGTTCTGCTAACAGCAAACCAAAAGATATATCTCAAAAGTATAGAGCATTTAGAATCAGACAAGTTTAACCCTCAGTTTTCTACATATAATTTTCCCCAGCTAGTTAATTCAGCCAGTCTCAGTCTATAAATGGACATAATAACTACCACCATTGTATTGAAAAGTATATGTTACATTTGAAGTAATGTTCCTGAGAGTATTAGATATAGGCCAGCCTGCAGAAAGAAGGTATTATTAATAATAACCATCATTTACATCATCATACATGCCATGTATATATAGTGACTTCTTGCACTGTGTCATTATCCAAGTTGTTGATTAAAAGAACAGTTGTAAAACCTCAAGCCAGTTTTAATCAGTCTATTATATTTCTCTCCTTTTCTTTCTGATATCAATTATAGGCCCCTTAACACTATGCTAATTATATAATAAGAGAGCAGGGCCAGGCATAAAAAGGAAGGCAAATTGAATTCAAGATCAAATTAGCACTGAAATTCATTTGCTTTAAGAGTTAGTCACCTCTTCTTAAGCATGTTAATGTAACAAAATTCTTAATTTTATAAATGGGTACTAGAATGGCTTATTTGGTAATCTGAGCTTCAGGAAATTAAGTCCAATGGGGTTATAAGCTTTATATACATACCTATATCATGTATGAAAGAGAAACACATGTTGGTAATTACTACCAACCATTTGGCAATGGAAAGAATAATCTATAACTTTTTACAATCTATTAGTAAATACAGTAGTAATTGATACAGGGTAGGGTAGATATGTAGAAACAAGATATTGTTATTGAAAACCGTAGTAAATATGCTAACTGCTACTTGCTCACTGTTTTCTTTCCAGTCTGCATAATACAGAGAGTGTAATGAATCACTACATCACTGCTGTTATCCACTGAGTCTGTAGAAATGAGGTTGGCGAAGGAAGAGGTGCAGAATTTTGTCCAATCTCTGCCTAATGAAACATTTTTCTATAATGTGAGGAACTGAATGACAGATGGAAAGGACTCCATTCAATATATTTTCTGTGGAGTATAGTGCTTTTTTAAAAAGGTATTGGTATACTAGGGAAACATACACTATGTTTACAATTTCCAGAATAACCTATTTTTATTTAACAGCCATTTCTATAACTTGGTCAACAAATACTATCACTGAGTGCAGCTGAGGGATGGGTTGGTTATTAGAGGGGAAATTACACACAAGCTTAACAGCCATGCTTCCTCCTCCCCTTTTTGTTTACAGTTATAATAACTGAACATACTTAGGGCATTAAAATTGTCATAGAATTCATTAAGTGAAGTCACTTTGATATTCTTCCCAAACCAAACATTTTTCAGGTTATTATTTTTCTTTTTATGTACTCTTCTCCCACACAAAATCCATCCCCACTGCAGCCTTTCCTCCCTCCACTCCTCACAGTACCTTCCATCCCCCGGATCCACTGCTCTTCTTCCCTTCAGAAGAGAGCAGGCCTCCCAGGAATATCAACCAAACACAGCATATAAAGTTACAAGAGTCTGGAATGGCCAAGAAGCTCTTTAAAAATGTTATCCAGGAAATGCAAATCAGAACAACTCCGAGGTTCCATCTTACACCCATCAGAATGGCTAAGATCAAAAACTCAAACGTTAGCACATGCTGGCGAGGATGTGGAGCAAGGAGAACACTCTTCCATTGCTGGTGGGAGTGTGAACTTGTACAACTACTTTGGAAATTAATTTGACATCTTCTCAGAAAACTGGGAATAGTTCTACCTCAAGATCAGGTTATACCATTCCTGGGCATATACCCAAAAGATGTTCTCCCATCCCACAAAGACACTATACTCATAGCAGCTTTATTTATAATAGCCAGAAACTGGAAACATCCTAGATGTCCCTCAACTGAAGAATAGATAGAGAAAATGTGGTACATCTACACAATGGAATACTGTTTAGCTATTAGAAGCCAAAACATCATCAACTTTGCAGGCAAATGGATAGATCTTGAGAATATTATCCTGAGTGAGGTAACCTAGTCCAAAAGGGATATGCATGGGTATGCACTAACTTATAAGATATATTTCTGTGAGAATATTTTTTTGATCAAGTTACAGAAATGGCTTTTAAATAAAAATGAGTCATTCTGGAAATTGTAAAACATAGTATATGGTTCCCTAGTCCATCAATATCTTAGAAAAAATAAACACTAGAGGAATTACAAAATGAAAGCACTAGGTTCCACAGAAAATATATTGAAGGGAGTGTTTTCCATCTGTCATTCAGTTCCCCACATTATGGGACAATGTTTCATTACACAGAGACCTCTTCCTTTGCCAACCTCCTAAGTATGTTAATACAGATACCATGTTACAATCTACAGACCCAAAGTATGTTAATACAGATACCATGTTACAATCTACAGACCCAAAGACGCTAAACAAGAAGGAAGGTACAAATGAGGATGCTGACTCTCACTTAGAAGGGGGAATAAAATAACCTAAGAGGCAGATGGAGGGAGGGAACTATGAGGGAGAGGGGCTGAGGAGGGGAGTGGGGGGAATTCAGGTTCAGATATGGGAGGGACAGGAGAGATGGCCAGATGAGCATGAAAATGAATGGAAATCTGAAACTGACAGAGGTAGGGAACATCTGTAGGATAAGATAGAGACCTGGGATAAAGGATGCACCCAAGAATCAATGGAGGTGATCTTAGCTGTGAGACACAGCATTGGAGATATGGCACCTGAAGAGGCCACCTCCTTTAGTCGAGCAGGAACCCCAGTGGAGAGAGAGGGTCACCAAACCACCCACAGAACTTTTGACTCAAAATTTATCCTGTTTATGAGAAATGAAGGCACGAGTGTTGGAGTAGAGACTGAGGGAATGGCCAACCAATAACTGGCCCAATTTGAGACTCATCCATGGTCAAGCACCAATCCCTGGCACTATTTTATTTATTTATTATTATTTTCTTTATTTACATTTCAAATGCTATCCCGAAGGTTCCCTATACACCCCCCTCCGCCCCTGCTTCCCTACCCACCCACTCCCACTACTTGGCCCTGGCCTTCCCCTGTGCTGGGTCATATAAAGTTTGCAAGACCAAGGGGCNTCTCTTCCCAATGATGGCCGATTAGGCCATCTTCTGCTACATATGCAGCTAGAGACANGAGCTCAGGGGGTACTGGTTAGTTCATATTGTTGTTCCACCTACAGGGTTGCAGCACCCTACAGCTCCTTGGGTACTTTCTCTAGCTCCTCCATTGGGGGCCCTGTGTTCCATCCAATAGCTGACTGTGAACATCCACTTCTGTGTTTGCCAGGCACTNGCATAGCCTCACAAGAGGNCGCTATATCAGGGTCCCTTCAGCAGAATCTTGCTGGCATGTGCATTAGTATCTGGGTTTGGTGGCTGATGATGGGATGGATTCCCGGATGGGGTAGTCTCTGGATAGTCCATCCTTTCATCTTAGCTCTAAATTTTGTCTCTCTACCTATATCCTTTCATGGGTATTTTGTTCCTTATTCTAAGGAGGAATGGAGTATCCACACGTTGGTCATCCTTCTTGGTTTTCTTGTGTTTTGCAAAATGTATCTTGGGTATTCTTAGTTTCTGGGCTAATATCTGCTTATCAGTGAGTGCATATCTAGTGACTTCTTTTGTGATTGAATCCCTGACACTATTAATGATACTCTGTTATGCTTGTAGGCAGGAGCCTAGCATGGCTGTCCTCTGAAAGGTTCCACCCAGCAGCTGACTCAGACAGATGCGAAGACCCACAGTCAAGCAGTGGATGGAGCTGGGAACTCTTACGGAAGAATAGGAGAAAGGATTGTGGGCTCTAAGCAGATAGGAACTCCATAGGAAGAAAAACAGTGTCAGCTAAATTGGAATTCTGGGACTCTCGGAAACTGAACTACCAACCAAAGAAAACACAAGGGCTGGACCTAGGCCTCGCCACACATATGTAGCAGAAGTACAGCTTAGTCTTCATGTGGATCCTGAACAACTGGAGCTGGGGCTATCTCAAATGCTGTTGAGAATATGTGGGATATGTTCTTCTAGTTGGGCTGCCTTGTCTGGTCTCAGTGGGAGAGGATGCACTTAGACTCAACGAGACTTGATGTGCCAGGGTGGAGGGATAACCAGGGGGTTCCCACCTAATCAAAGGAGAAGGGAAAGAGGATGGCGGGAAAGGATTGTGGGAGGGGGTGACATAGAGGTGGGTAGTGAGGGGGATATAAAGTGAATAGGTTTTAAAAAAAAAAAGGCTAGGCATAAACTCTTATATCAAGGCTAGATGAGGCCATACAGTAGGACAAAAAGGGTTTTCAGTAGGGAAAAGAGTCAGTCACACTTCAATTCCCACAGATAGAAGTATATGTGTGTGCGTGTATACGTGTGTGTATGTGTGAATAAATTATTTTATTTATTTATATTCCAAATGTTGTTCCCCCTTCCTAGAGTTCTTTAGCTCATTCCTCTCTCTCCCTTGCCTCTGAGGGGGTGTCCTGCCACCCACTCACCTATCCCTCACTGTCCCCTGCCCCCAGTATCCCTCTTCCATGGTGCGTCAACTCTCTACAGGATGAGGTGCATCCTCTTCCATGAAGGCAGATGGTCCAAGGAGTATATACATATATACGTACTTTAAGTTTCCTTCATTCCATCAGAAAGAATTGATAATTCGCCAACTAGTCAAGGGAAAGGAATTGATTTGAGTCAATCTTACAGCGTTATTTGAACCCAGTGTCACGTTAGAAAATCTAATAAGATAGTCAAGCAACATCCACAGTAATAGTAACAGGAAAATGAAATGAGAAATCTGTATGATTCAGAGAAATAATGCACATTCTAGAATCTGCGATCACTCATGGAGACTCTTCTTATGAATAAAGGGAAGACAGAAGGGATTCGAGGGATCCTCTTAATAGGGACCATTCACAAAATAAGTCGAGGAAGATAAAAATTATTTCCTTGTTTACAGATGGAATTGGTCATTTTTAAAATATATTTTTGTTAAGAGAAAACAACATGGAAATCACCTCCTTATAAAATCCCAGATTGTTAATAATTTGACTATATAATCAAGATTGTTAATAATTTGACTATATAATCATATGTATGTGGTTACTGGTTGTGAATGCTTCCCTTCCCATCCTCAACAATTTTGTATGGTTGTATGACAAAAGTAAAGAAAACAAGGTAGGCTGACAGACACACTTTGTTAGCCCTACTCTAAAGGCTACTCTAAAGTTTTTCTTCCTCCCTAACACGATTAGCGGTCACACCTCCTACATGAATCTGTCCCAAGCACTTCATCTCACTTCTCAGCACCCATGAGAACCCCATTTACTCACCTCACCTCAGGCAAGTAGGTTTGCCTTTCTCATTTGTGGAAACCTTTCCCATCCCTTCTCAACATTTTAACAGCCTTCTGTGGTGTTCAGAATTATTCTGGGGGGGGGGGGGTTAAGGAAGGGGAGGGGCTGATAGCCTAGGAAAAGTTTTTAAAAATTTGACAAAGTTGACCCTGCCAATAGAAATCCAATTTAATTAATGGAAAACCTTCACGTTACTAAAAGCATTTACACTCACACTATAAAATGAAACAGCAATTACCTAAAATGTATTTACTGCTATGCTCACAATGGACTTATTAGTTCCTTTTCTGTTTACAGAGTTGGTTTGTAACTTTTCCATTGCCATCCCATGTACAAATATAAAGAGCCACTATAACCATTTACATGAAAAGGAAAACGAACTAAATTGAAACATCTCACCAAAGAGGTTCTGTTAGTAGCCATGAAAAGAGCCTGCATATCATAACTCACTGGTAATAGCTTAAGCTACGGGGAGATCTTATCTCATCAGGACAGGGGCAAACTAAAGCAGAATGCTCGTGGCAGAGGGTAGAGAAGTAATGAGCGCTCTGATACTTTGCTAGTGAGAGAGTCACATGACACAGTCATGCTAGGACTGGTGGTGTCTCGATGAAGAAAAGTTCGATGCATCATAGGATTTAGGATTCTCAACTATCGTCTTTTGCCCAAGAGGAATAAAACATGTGTTCTCACAAAAGGATGACAAAGCATATTTATAGCTGCATCATTTATAAAACTGGAAAGTGAAACATGTTGTCCACTAAATACTAAACAAAGCATGTTGTTTTTATGAAATCTAGTTAAACAGCAGCAACATAAAATCCTAGTCACTTAGTTGCACCCATTGCAAATTAAATGCTCTGATAAGTTAAATAAGCCAGTTGCCAAAGATCAGGTGTCATGTGATTTAGCTTCTGTATAATGCCCCAAACATGCAAAACTGTGGAAACAGAAAACAGCCCAAAAGACAGCGGGAAGTCTTATTACCATATTCCAAAAGCTATAACTATAATTACGGCAGACATGCACCTGTACATTAAAAAGCCACTGAATTGCATAAGAAGTCCATTTGAATACAGAAAAGGGTGTTGCACACCAATTCTCTGATGTGGTTTCATCATGGAAAACTTGTCTAGGAAAAACACATGGATGGAGCTCATTGATGCTGGGTCTCTGTGGATGTCACCTGCTCTCACAATGAAAACGTTTTGACCAATAAAATCATGGAACATGCCATGCCTGGAGCTCAGGTTTACTTTTTGTTTACCCAAAGGATACATCATATCCATGTTAACCTTGTGTTTTATATATGTCAGGCGGTCAAAACCCGGTGCAGAGGGGTGAGGGGACCACAAAAATGTAAAGCATTTGGCTTCCTTATCCTGCAATCAGGTGAGAGCAGAGAGATTCAAGACTCCTGGCAACAAACAATACCAAGGCAGGTAGACAAAGCTGCTCAGGAGAGGAATCTGTCTTTAATTTCAGCACTGGGGAAACAGAGATAAAAGCATCTTTACACCTCATTGGCTTGATACTTTAGCCATTCAGTGAGTTACAAGCCAGTGAGAGACCCTGTCTCCAAAGTAAGGTGAACACTGATGAATATAGATACCTGGTACTCTCTGGACTCCATACACATACATGCAAACACACAGGAACAGGTATATATAATACACACACACACACACACACACACACACACACACACACGCACACAGAGAGAGAGAGAGGGGGGGGGCACAAAGAGACAGATCAGAGATATAGAGACAGAGAGCATACACAGTGGGCACGCAGTAAAATGGATATTTTATCAATGTACATAGCATTATTCTGTTGGGTCAATTGTTTAAAAATTGTTCCTCAAATATGTGACAATACAACCGCTTAGTGGAACTGCTTTAGTTCTGCTTAGTGTAGCGATGGATCTTTGCCAGAAGCATAGGATAACATGATTCATTCCAGACTCAAACAGACTCTGAATATGAGTATTTTCTCTGTGTGACTCAAATGGACAGAAACGTTGAGTCTGGTCTGCAGAACTGGATGCCTCAGACAGTCTGGTGCTCTACAGAAATGCAGTTCTCCTTAATGGGATGGATAATAGCTCTTGGCATTTTGTTTCTCTTCCCTTTTATTCATTTATTTTAATTGACAGATAAAATTGCATATAATTATTCTGTACATGTTCTGAAAATACATCCTGGAAATGAAGAATCAAGCTAATGAACGCATGTATCACCTGGTATTAGAAAGACAGCTCTTTGTGGCAAGAGCAATGGATGCTCTTATCTAGGACCCAAATTTGATATCCAGCACCGACATCCTTCTGTAATCTCTAAAGGATCAGAGGCTTTCTTTTTAACTCTGTTCATACCAGGCCAGGGACATAGGTGCTACCATCAGCCAAACACCCATACAGATGAAATTAAAACTTTAGAAAGTTATGAAAAATATTTTTTTTACCATTTTACATAGTTATCATTTTAGAGGCTAGGAAGGTTTAATCTCCTCCCTTAACAGTTTTCAAGTAAGCAATGTCTTAATGATAGTTACTTAGGAGTTTTGTGTCCTTGTTGATATCTTCTTAATTTATGCTTCCCCAGACTCTGGTCAACAGGGTTGAGTTTCAACAGAACTGCAGAGAATTCTTAGAATAAATTGTTCATAGAAGTGGCTGGTGAGATGGCTCAGTAGATAAAGTCCTCTGCATATAAGCATGAGGACAAGAGTAAAAATCCCCAGAGGTCACATGGATGCTGGTGGGGGGACAAGGTGGCCTTTCTATAATGTAAGCTTTTAGAGGTAGAGATAGAGGATCACTGGAGCATACTGGATATCAAGTATCAGCATACCAGAAAAACTCTGGGTTTAATTGGGAAAACCTGCCTCAGTAATTTCTGACTTCAATTTCAGGCCTCCACATGCATCCACATAGAGGCAAACATGCATTTACATGCATGCACATACGTGTCAGATATACACAAGACCATGGAAAAAGAAAGAAAAGAACTGTCTAGGAAAGGGAGTGGTCACAGGAAACAGGCAACCATAGGGCTTGTGTTGAGACTGAGAGGTAGGGGTAGGAAGGCTTCAGAGAAGTTCTGCATAAGCAGACACTCACAGGCTGCACTCTCTGCCATTCATGAGGAATAAAAAAAGTGCAGCTGATCATCTGGCATGCAGAGTTTGCCAGAGAGAAGCAGTATTTATTATTTATACAGATTGGACACCTCACCATGGTAGAATTGTCACTTCCTCAGTGCAGCCCATGAAGTTTGGTGACTGGTCTTTACAAGAGGAAAATCGCTGATTATAGGAAGAACGGTCTATGTCATCAGTGATTTAAAATAGTATGTTTCAGAAACAGTACCTTAAAGGGCATGGCATGGATGGGACAAAATTAAAGTCTGTTGTGAATCTGAGCCTGATTCATACGTTTCTGTCTATAAAGCATTGCTGTGTCATCTAGACCTCTGTACATGCTGAAGGCACTGTGCTGTCTGCCTGCAGCTTCTTTCCCTGGATAATGATGTAAGATGCTGGGTATAAATATTGCTCTTGACTAGAGCTGGTTTTTCCAATGGCTTTAAAATTTAAGAAAAGAGAAGTAGATAAACTAAAGAATTAGGCAGATTCTGGACTTCACTGTCCTATTTAGAAAGATGTCTCCATCAAAAGGCAGGATCTCTGAAGGACGATGATAGTGGGTAGGTCATATCAGCAGACTACAGGAAAAGCATAGGGGAAGCCTCGAGAGCATCCCCTGCAGAGGAAGGCATTGCTCATTGTGATTAGGAAGGTCAAAGCCAGACCTGAAGGATTTCCTTTGCTGCAGAGAGGGAAAGAGCACTGTGAACAATGGGAAGCCAGCGCACTGCAATTACTATTTTATAGACCTCTCCGAGGTCTGAAATTCCTAGAAAGGATGGCTGTTTTCTTTGAATAGCATATGCTGTCCAGAGACAATCATGTACAAAAGGGGCCTAGTTATTTATGGGTCACTTATATGATTCTAGAGAGATTTGACCTCAGTGATTAAAGAGGGAGACGCAAATGCTATTAAGTTCTTGTGCTTCTTGGCACTTGTCTGCAAAGGTTTCATGTACACTGTTTGACTGTCATGTGAGATGATGAGGCACTGAGGTAATGCACTTCTCCCTCTCCCTCTCCCTCTCCCTCTCCCTCTCCCTCTCCCTCTCCCT
>NC_034603.1:78187545-78199828 GCF_900095145.1 Mus pahari
CCTCCCTCCCTCCCCTCCCCTCCCCCCTCCACTTCCTCTTGCCTATGTGAGTCCTGAAAACTTGCACTTTGAATTTGTCTCTACGTCCGTTTCCAGTTTCCTATGCATAGCCAAAGAAAACTACCTTGGAAAGGTGCACTGCCCATGTCAGTGTTATAGTGGTGTGTCTCTTGTCTCCTATAGCTTCTCCACTCTTCACAGAAGCTATGGCGGCCCTCCGTCTCAGGTCTTCTGCAGAGACTAGCCTCTGTATCCAGGAAGATGCAGGCTGACATACCGTTCCCATCCTATCCGAGGACTTGTTGCTACTCTTTGTAGATGCTTGCACCTGCCCATACATCTTTCCCGCTTAAGAAAGACACGTCTTGTTCATAGATCTTATCTCTTAACTTTTGTCCTCTGCCCTATCAAATATCTAGGCTTTCCTTCTATACCGGTTCTGTTCTTTCAGCTATAAATGTGAAGGCATTTCTATCACTATATTCACCTTCTTTTTTCTCCTTGAGTCTCCTAATTATGTAACTCATATTGTACTCTAATTTGCCGTGGCCATGAAAAAAATATCTGAGTATATTCTTATTGCAATGATATATGTCTTTAGTACATAAAATATAAAAACATAATAGTTATGGAAGAAAGATGAAGGAATAGAGAATGGAAAAGAAAAGGAAGACTCGTGAATTCAACAACGGGAGCTGATCACTGCTATACTTTATATGATTTTAATGTATAGATACATACTTTAGAAGTGTACAACATCCATTTCTGTACATATTATTGTATGTAGTATATGTTTTGCTTTTAATGTCATAAGTCTTAAATGACATTTTATTTCACTGGATTTATATTACAATGCCATTGCTGGCACCTGCTCTAGGTGGACAGTTCATTGTAGTATTCAGGAGTGTATTGCTCCTCTGTACACTCTTTTGTACTCACCTCGACACTATCTGATACTCTTTGAGCTGTATTCACAGCCTCCTCTTCTCTCTCAGAAAGACTCTGTTGATCCCAAGCCTGCTCATGTCTCTGTTACTGTGGAAGTCAAGACACTTACAAACCCATGAGATAGGCACCAAAGGTTACAGTAAACAGCTTCTGAGTTCATGACTCCTTCAAGGATTTGCATTGAATATTTTATACCATAGCCATAGGCATGCCAATGGCCATTGTATCTAGGATTCCTAGGGACCTAAGGAATGAGAGTTGTAAATGATCAAGCTTGTGGTGTTTTGAAGCAAACTTAGGAAATGGGGAGCTAGAAAACTCCCAAATGTTTAGGCCTGAGAAGAGAAAGTAATTAATTGGCTTTCGTACCCACTAATTCCCAGTATTTGTATGATCTGCAAAAAGTTAATGGAAATAAAAGTGAACCAGGAGAGTGTTGTATCTAGGCAAACTTCTTGTGGTACCAGTAATCTACGAGAAGGGTTGGTCTTAACTGTGCTCTTATAAATGATATGTGTTCTGAAAGTGTAAGAAAAAGTCTAAGTTGACTAGAACTTGAGCCAAGGGAACACTTTTTTGAGAATTCTCCATGAGGGCTGGGACCAAGACATGGTAGGTGTACAGGAATCTCACTAGATACAGAATAAAGGGACAAACATAGCAGAGAACCAGGCCAGATAAACAATGTGTAGTTTTCAGTATCCACATGGCTGGATGTCTTCCATCCCACCCCTTCTGCCTTTATCCCATTCTACTAAATAACTCTGTGACTAAGAAATAACTACAGGGTGAGGAAGGAGAATTACTTGAAGATTTATTTTCTACTTGACAAGGGAAATCATTTGGTTCAGAAAATAAAGAGATCATTTAATATAATGAGTAGCATCTTACAGGAACTGTCCCTGCTTCTTTGATAATACATAAACTTAGCTCCTGGAAGTTGTCATAGATATTTGCCACTATGATGGGAAGATGACTAACACATTTCTCTTGTGTTTGGATTTTTCTTTTGTCCTTTTGTTTTTTTTTCCTACTTCACTCTGACTTCCTTAGCCTGATACTTGTCTAAATTACCACCCTAAATAACTCCTGTTTCTTCCAAGTTTTCTTCTTTTACATGTGTGTTCTCAATCGGTATCACATGTCTATCACCTAACTGTGGTTGGTCCTAAGCTTCATTTCCAGTAAAAAAAAAATTATAGAATGATTTCACTATGCACGCTACAAGTGTCCATCCACCTACCTATCTCCCCACCCACCTACATATCTTCCTATTCATGCACCCTGCCACCCACCCATCCATTCACTTACCAACCTACCTGTCTACCCATTCATCCATTTACTGACCCATCCATCCACCTTCTTACCCATCTACCCATAGATCCATCCACCCATTTACCCACCTACTCATCTATCCATCGAATGGTTTATCCATTTAGCAATATTTAGTGTATTAAGTCTGCGATAGCTATTGCTCTTCCATTATTTATCCAGCTGACCGCAGATTCTATTTTATAAGTCTTCACACCATCAGACATTAATCCACATGACAGATGAACACTAAAAGTATGATGACTCAAAATTCAGATGGGTGAGAAAATTACACAGGCTTATCAAAAAGATTAAAACAATTCTAATAACCTTTAATTTCATATTGAGATATTTCTGTATATTATGCTGTATTGTTAGAGTTAATGTCACATGTTTAGTGTGACTTTTGCAGTCTGACGGCTAAGAGGGTCTGAATTACTTAAGTGATTTGGATCATAATTCCTATTTTAAAATGCCTTTTGAAAAATTCCCATTTTTTTTTCTTTCTGGGCACGGGCATTGAAAGAAGACCCATGTAGATGCAATGTGAACACTTTATCGCTGAGCTGTATCTCCAGCCTGAGTCTCACCATAGCTTTACTGGATGGTGGCATTGTAAACATGCCTCTTATCCTTTTATGCCTGGACATCACTATCTCCCTTCCCTATTGCTGCCATGGAACCCTACTGACCTCTGTCACTGAATCCCCTCTGAAGTTTCCACCCCCTCTTGCCTGGTCCATGCTTCTAAAATGTTAGGGAAAGCGTTTAATTAGCTTCCCACCACCCTCAGGATAAGTCCTGTCTCCTCTCCACATTTGATAGCTCTTTGCTATTAGAAGTTCATAGGGCTTGAGGCGCTCTTTGTACTCTCTGTTTCATCCCTCACAGGGTTTGACTACTCAAAGCTACTTCACGCTTCTAAGCTCCAGGGCATGGATTTCCTCTACCTGAAATGACCTCTTCTTATCCCAGTCTACCCAAAACGTTCCTCTTTTATTCCTGGCATCCTCTTTAGGTTGCCTGGGTGACATTTCCCCTCCTCTCCTTTTAGCTCTCACTTGCTGCTTTTATTTTGCCTCCTAGTTACTTGTTAGAGACAGAGAAAGAGATTTCTCTCTGTGTCTCTTTCTCTGCCTCTCTCTCTCTCTGTGTCTCTGTGTGCCTCTGCCTCTCTCTCTGTCTCTCTCATTACCAGAAATGGTATTCATCATTTGTTACAATCTATATTCATCCTATGTATCAAAGTATTTGTAGCACATTAAAAGTGTGGCATGTTTAAAGGGGAATTAGAATGGAGATTTTAAAACACATACTGGAAAACCAAACTAATAATAAATATGCATTTTGCCTGCATTGCCATTAAAAAAGAAAAAAAAAAACATGACTTGAGACATACCAATCAAATGTGTGTAATACATTTTCTTTTTTATTATTTATTTATTTATTTATTTATTTATTTTTATTAGATATTTTCTTTATTTACATTTCAAATGGTATCCCAAAAGTTCCCTATACCCTCCCCCGCCCTGCTCCCCTACCCACTCACTCCCACTTCTTGGCCCTGGCATTCCCCTGTACTGGGGCATATAAAGTTTGCAAGACCAAGGGGCCTCTCTTCCCTATGATAGTCGACTAGGCCATCTTCTGCTACATATGCAGCTAGAGACATGAGCTCTTGGGGTACTGGTTAGTTCATGTTGTTGTTCCACCTATAGAGTTGCAGCCCCCTTCAGCTCCTTGGGTACTTTCTCTAGATCCTCCATTGGGGGCCCTGTGTTCCATCCAATAGTTGACTGTGAGCATCCACTTCTGTGTTTGTCAGGCACTGGCATAGCTTCACAAAATACTATCAGGACATTCTATATCAGATGTGGTGTTTGAATGCACACTGAATTTTGAACTTTCTGTTTCCAAGTTCATTAATAGAGCCAACTGTAAATGATATAAATGCTTCCTTTTTATACTGGTATATTTATTTTTGAGATCCTGTTTCCCTATGTAGTTCAGCTGCTTTCAAACTCGTGTCACTATCTCAGCTTCCTTAGAGCTGGATTGCTGGTAGGTACCAACTCCTTCTCTATTGTTGTTTTATAACAATAAGGATCTGCCTGTAAGTGTTTGTTAAAGCTGCCAATTTCTGAATGAGGACTGGAGGACGTAGCTCATCTAATTATTGTACAGAAGGATTCCTTTGGGAAGTTCTGTTTCATGCAATTTCCATGGTGAAGCCTTTATTGACGATTCTATCTCTTCAGGTGCTGGGCTTCCATACTTTGCAAGCCCCTGAAGTTCAGTCAGTCATGCTTGTTTTCCTGTCTCGCAGAAACCTGACTCAGGAACTGCCCTTCCCGTTGGCTGAGCATTGAAACCACTATCAGGTGTTAGTGATCTCTGAAGCAGTAAAACAACAGAGAGGAGAGAGATAGTGCAGAGTTCAAGGCTATCGTGCTCCTTCCTGGTGACTTAGAAGATACTGTTTGTTTTCAAAGCTAGCAGGGCTGGAGTAACCTCTGCCCTTCTCTTCTCTGTAATTTCTTAACCCCCCCCCCCAAACAGACATTCTAGTACAGTGACCTAATTTTCCAGGCATCAGTTACCCAATAGGTCAGACAGCCAGTTTCAGACTGTGATACTCTGTGAAAAGTATGGCCATTGGCTCAGGAAGTCAAGTCGGCAGGGGAAGGGGGTGGAGGTGCCCTTTAAGGTTAAGACGGATGACATCATCACTGACAGTGGCCTCTGGGATGTTTGGAGACTCTGGCTTCATAAATTATCACAGATGAATGTTTGTCCAGAACTGTTTGTATAAAGGCAGAAAGATATGATGCACATTGTAGGAATTACTAGGACTAGGAAAGAATGAAGTAACAAAGAAAGATAGTTTTGGTTTAAACGAGTCTAGAGTAATATCAGGGAATCACTCCATTTTAAAATGAATTATTATGAAATAAGATGTCATCATTTTCATGGCATTATTTTCGTAAGTGCTATTATTAGTAAGTGATTGCACCAGTAGACCAGATCTGAATAAATATCTATGTTTTCTCCATTTAAGATTACAAATTCCACACTTAACCTTGGCATTCAACACTCATTATACACAACATTCATTATACACAAGATTGATGGGAGGCAGTAGGAATCAATAGACTTTCCTGTTCAGTGGTAAATAATCAATACCACGAGCATTCAGTCTACATGAGGCCTGAGCAGTTTCTCTGCTTGGCCCTTGCAGATTGAAAATCACCAGGAATGCGTGTAAACAAGAGAACAGCTAAATTCTGAGAAGCATCTTTTCACCAAAGTCAGAAAATTTATAAACATACAGAGGGCTGAACTTTTGTCAGCAATCCAATGTACAGGCCCCAGGGCTGCAGCATATATGAAATTCCCCATCTCGCCCCTTTTTCTTACTGATGGACGATCAGATTACTGAAATAATTTTTTCTATTCTAATGAGACATTGCAACACATGTTTCTCTGACTGAGATTTTACACCTTCAAGTTACCTCCAGAGTATATTCCTAGAAGTGGAAAGTTTAGGTCAAAAGCTATAAATATTTTTAAAGGATTCTGACTCCTTGACACAAAGTAATGTAAATTTGGTCACTCTAGAAAGCAATTTAGCCAAGGTCTTTCTTCAAGATCTTACTAGTTCCAAGTATGATTCTTTAGAAAGCAAAAACAAATGAACAGACAAACAAAATCCTTCTTAATTTTTATGGGCTGGCTTTAAGTATCTCAAAAGTATATCAAAGTATCCCAAAGTAGGCATGTGTGTAGTGTAGTTTAGTGTAGTGTAGAACTGTGTTTCTGTGTATGTGTGTGTGTGTGTGTGTGTGTGCATGTCCATCATCTATTTAAAAAATGTTTTTATCATTGTTCATTTCTCATTAGTTGATTTACCATTTTCTCCTCCTCCAAATGTATTTAATACATATTTAATAAAGCGTGCATGTTAAATTGTAAAAGTTTAAGACAGTTTTTTATGGCTTTGTGATAAGTTAATAATAATACAGCTTACTTCCATTGCTCTAATTAATGTAAGGTTGTTCTCTGTATTAGGGTTTCTATTGCTGTGATAAGTCACTATGCTTGAAAGCAACTCGGGGATGCAAGTGTTTATTTCCTCTTACATCTCATAGTCCATCATCTAGGGATGTCAGTGTGGGGGCCCAAAAGAGGAATCTGGATGTGGGGACTGAGTCAGAGGCCATGCATGAGTGCTGTTCTCTGCCTTGTTCAGCTGACTTCATATAGCACTTGGTACCACCAGCCCAGGAGGGACACAACCCACAGTGAGTGACCTGAACCCTTCCAAGGCAATCATTTATCAAGAAAATGCACTACATGGTTGCTGCTCAAAGGCCAGTCTGGTAGGGCATTTTCTCAGTTGAGATTCAGTCTTCTAAAGTGTCTCTGGTTGTGTTAGGATAACATAAACCCAGGAAACATACTGCTATTTATAACTATGTTGGGGTTGGTCTTGTGCAATGTGAATTTAGATGCTGAGTTCTGTGCCTCAAGATCAGGTTGCACTCTGGACACGGACATTATATGGAGCAACGTGTTGTAAAGAATGCTTCCCAGTAATCTCTGATTGGACAATAAAAGGCTAAAGCCTGTGATTGGGCAGGAGAGAGTGGGAGGCGGGACTTGAGATAGAGGACCATGAGAAGAAGGACAGAGGGGAGAAGATCAGCATGAGGCAAGATGGACCACGAGCACGTGACTAAACAAATCTTGCACTGTGGATGCGCGTAAAACAGAACAAGACCCAGTTGGCAAGTACTGGGACATTTATCTGGTTATTAGTATGTAGCTGTGCTATAACTGTCTCAGAACCTGCCCAGTTTAGATTCGTAGCTTGTTAGTAAGTTCTGATATCTCTGCATTGTTAACTTGGGAGCTATACAGGAGAGATTGGTGGGGCAGAAACCCAACATGAAAATGCTTGAACACTGATGGGTCAGAGAAGTGGTCATGGACACCTGCTTTGGCTGCTTCTACTGTTTCTATATGTGCCGCTGATCATCTTATCTCAAGAGCCTTCCTTACTGAAAAATTTCTCTCCTGCTTATTTTTTCTTATTTATTTATTTATTTGTTTATCTATCTATTTATTTATTTATTTATTTATTTTGGTTTTTCGAGACAGGGTTTTTCTGTGTAGCCCTGGCTGTCCTGGAACTCGCTTTGTAGACCAGGCTGGCCTCGAACTCAGAAATCCGCCTGCCTCTGCCTCCCGAGTGCTGGGATTAATGGCGTGCGCCACCACACCCGGCTCTCTCCTGCTTATTTTACTTTTCTCTTTTCACCCTCTCTGCCACTCTGTCTTCTCCTAACCTGCTTCTTTCTTTCCAAAAAGGAAAATACAATCAGCCAAGGAAGGAAATAGGTTGTACATTTTTGTATGCTTTTAGGGATTCTAGAAAATTATAAAACACGGAGCAAATGCTTCAGAGATGTGTTGGCTGAGAGTTGGCAAAGCTGGGAGTTAAGGATAAGTGATCACCACTTAGATGTGTTCAATAATTCTCAAGATTTCCAGGCACAGTTGCTCAGCTCTGTAGTCCAGCGTCAAGCAGGCTGAGGCAGGAGGATGACTCCATGTTCAAGTACAACTTTCTGTATATAGTGAGTTAGTTACAGATTATCCAGTGATCCAGAGAAGCCCTGTTTCCAAATATATATATTGTATATATCACCCCACACACGCACATACAGAGAGACCCATGTACATAGTTCATATGGGCCATCTATATGTCAATCACTCATTTTTGGTTCTATAATCTATGTAGAGAAAGAATAATTCATGGGATTTATCACAGATGTTTTTGTCTATAAGAAGAGCCACACTTCAAAAATCTAGTAATTACATTGCATTATATCTGATTTTATACATATGCACCAATGGTCTACATATTATTGGCACCTATGACTTGGGGATAAACTGTCTAGAAGAAGAGCATAGGAAAGTGGATAAGAGTTTTCTAGGGTTGGAAAATGACAGAAACATGGCAAGGACCAAGGGTACGCAAATTCTAGTCTATGAGTATGAATACTAACAAGTTCATATGTGTCATCATCCAAGCAATCCAGAGGCTCACAGAGAGCTGGTCACCAAGATTTGGAGGCTCTTTCCACAGTATGAGATGACCAGGTAGGTATGAGTCTCCAGGCTGAGCCCCTGAAGAAGGCCCAGGAGTCATTAAGCTTTCTTTAAATGCTTCCATCTCCTGTGATCCCTCTCCACATCTTTTTGGTGACCCCATGTATTAATAAGATGCAAGAGCACTTCTTTAAAAGTGTGTTCTTATAGTATTGATTTCTGAGTTGGAACGACTCCTAAGAGGCCCACTGAATGGAACATTAGACTGATGTTCAGGTAATAGAAGGTAGAGAAGAGAGGCTGGGGTAAAAACTGTTCAACTTCAGAGACAAGGTAACTCAAAAGAGGAACCCAAGCAAGAAGAATCCAAACTTTCAACAACTAAAATAATTTATGGTCAGATTGGAGGAGACATCCTTCTGTAGCTATTGTATTGAATTAATGGTCTAGGCTCTTTTCTAGCAATTTCTGCTGGAATTGTACTGTCTGTAATACTGTCTTTAAAATAAATATTAATTAGGACTCCTTCTGATTCTTCGTTTTGTATAATATCTTATTTAAAACTGGGATAGATAATTTTAAAATGGTTTGGGACCTTAGTCATTCTGTAAATGAGCAAACGAAGACTTGGAAACAGGAAATGATTTGAGTAACACAACGAATTATGGGTTTGAGATGAGAATACAGTGCCCTCCTCCACACCTTCCAGAAAACCTTTGAATCAGGAATGAGGCTCAAAATTTAATTTTTTTCAGGGTAAAGAATATGCTCTCTCTCTCTCTCTCTCTCTCTCTCTCTCTCTCTCTCTCTCTGTGCATGAATGTCTCCCTCCCTTTGTCCCTCCCCCCCTCCCTCCCTCCCTCCCTTCTTCCTTCCCTCCCTCTCTCTGCATGTATACTTCTCTCTGTGCCTCTCTATCTCTCTCTGAATCTTTGTGTCTCCCTGTGTCACTCTGTATCTCTCTGTCAATGTGTCTGTCTCTGTCACACAAACATTCGTTTGCCTATGTGTGTGCACATAGAGGCCAGAACAAGATGTTGGGTAACATCCTCTGTGCCCCATCACCTTATTGCTTTGAGACAGTCTCACACCGAACCCAAAGTTCCCTTTTCAGCTGGGTTAGCTGGCCAACTAGCCCCTGGAATCTGTCCCTGTAACCCCACCAACAATGCTGATGTTATAAGCAAGCAAAGGTATAGCTTGGCTTTCTACGTAGGTGCTGAGGATTCAGCCTCATGGCCTTGTGCTTGCAGAATGAGTACTCTTACCCATAGTGCCATATATCTGACCTGGAGTATAGGCTGTCATATTTGTTACCCGGGACTTTCTCTTAAAATGACCACATCTGTGAATCAGTGTCTGGTGCTAATTTGTGGAGGATTCTCCCTCCACTGTTTCAAATGCTTCCTCTGTTCATTTCTCTTCTCCCCCCCCCCCATTCTCATATAGCATATGTTATACTTTCTACAATTATTATATAGTTCTTGGATAGTTGTTTTTTTTCTTCCTGTTTCTATTTTCATTTTGGATTTTCTAATGATAAATAACTGAATTCAGTGAGTATTCTCTCAGCAGTCTTTAATTCAGCAGTCAGCCCTATCAAAGGCATACTTTAATTCATTATCTCCATTATACTGTTTTTGATCTGCAGCTAGAATTTCCATATCTGAACAAATTGCAGCCTGTGTCACATGCTGTTCACTTTATCCTTTGGAGCCCGTACCATATGAAGAGTGGATGTTCTAAATTTGTGTCCTGGTAATCCCAACCTCTCTGCAATATTGAAGTATTTTATTTTCTTTTTGTTTTCAATGTGTGTGAATTTTGATTTTGAAGCATTCTGTAGCTTTGTCTTCGTAGCTGGGAATTCTATACTGTGTGAAAGGAAATGTTTTAAATTATTCTTTAGAACTGTGGTAGTCTAGTATTGTGGGGAGGAGCTGGGGATTCTATAATCCTAAGTATTTGATCTTTTAGAAGCTTGTGCTTCTGGACTAAATCTGCATGTTCTCCACAGCCTTTCCCTCCCCTTTGGTGTGACAGGATGGCTGGTAGGGGCTGAAATCATCTGCTTCCCTTTCTCGCTGTTTGTTAGGCTCTGGTGAAACCATGACAGATTAGGATATGTGACTTATGTGCACTAACTGCACTTTTAACTTAATGACACTGTCAACTTAGAATGGGTTTGCTAGGATTTAGCCCTCTGTCACTTCTAGTTTCTTCACAAGGCAAACCAAACGAAGAGCAGAGTTTTCTAGTTTACAATGGTTTTCAATTCAAACTTGGGCTATACACTCACAAACCCATCACAAGTTGACGTTTTCATTGAAATAAAAAAGAATGCATTGAACACACCTAAACCTTCTATGTGAGGTATGGTCAGAACCCCTACATCATTATTTTTACCACTGGAGAAAACGATGTATTATAATGACTGTGTTGAATATGCGCTGGTTATCTCATGTCTCTTATGAACATGAGATATGTGAGAAACCTACATGCAGGTAAAAAGAATGAATGTAAATATCCATACTTGAGTCATCATGAAGTTGGGCATTTGTACTTAGAGTTATTCAGAATCTTCTCCCAAAAACATCCTTTGGTTCTTCTTTCCAGTATCACAGTGGAGGCAGGGGGAATCCTAGAAGACGATCTCGCCCATGCCCTACCTACCTAATAACTTGATTTCCTTGAATCTTTACTCATTCAGCCTCTACCAAGTCATCAAGCACAGTCTATATTCCTTTCCCCAGGGTCAGTTCTTTCTACAGTTCCATCCCTGGTGGCCTTTGGCTCTGTGTCTTCACCCACAAATCTTTTGAAGTGTTAGTAGGTGACAATAGTTTTCCCTGCAACCTTACTTCTCTGATGGATCAAAGTGGCACAGATTTCTTTTGTACTTTGCTCAGGGTTGGTGGGTCCTTTTTTTTTTTTTTTTTTAACGTGCTCAGACTAACCTCGAGTTTTTGAAAATAAAATTTTCTTTATCTTATAAAGTCAGAGCCAAGTCACTCTAGAAATATAAGGCTATTTCTTATAGTATATTTAAAACTATGGTAACATGCCAAGATTTTAGATCTTAGTCCTTAATTTTGTACTTAATTTTGTTACTGTCCAATGCAGAATTTAATGATATTATAAGGGACTCTAGTACCTGTACAAAGCCATGAAGATGAGATCATTTAAAATTCCTAAAGCGAGGCTATGCTCGATGTGCTTCCGTGCTGGTATTTTGTGTGGCTTGAGGTTGCATAGATTTTGCGTATCGTCTCATAACTGTTCTCTGTTCATTTGTGCAACTATGTTGTATCTGGAATACACTGTCGTCGTTGTTGTTTGTAATCATCTACTGCCTCTGGCTCTTAATGTCTTCCTACTCTCTCTTTTGCAATGATCCCTGAGCCTTGGGAGGAGAGACTAGTATGCTAGATGTCCCATCTATGCCTGAGCTCTGTCTTCAGTCTCTTATTCTCTGTTCCTTGATCAGCTGTACATCTCTACGTTGATGACAATCACTGTGGAAAGATGCTTCTCTGGTGAAGTTGGAGAGAAGGACTGGTCTATGGGTCTAAGTAGAAGTCACTAGGGGTTGGTTTAATATCAAGCCCTTTTAGCTGTCAGGACAGGGAAAGTTAACATTTCTTTAGGGTGTGGCCCCAGCCCTGAGGTAAAAGTGAAGAAGAGAATAAGCTTCTACAATTGGTCTCTCCCATCCCCACATGATATGCACATGAGCATACACACACATAAGTAATGACAAAAAACAGAATGAAATTCATAAAATGAAACAGAATTGTGTAAAATCACTAAAAGCTTTCTATATTTTCAAAAAAGGTTTTTGCATTGTACGTGTTAAGATCAATGATTTGTTCTGTTTGTGTGTCTACACCTTCTCTCTCTCTCTCTCTCT
>NC_034603.1:78199958-78220584 GCF_900095145.1 Mus pahari
GAGAGAGAGAGAGAGAGAGAGAGAGAGAGAGAGAGAGAGAGAGAGAGAGCAATTTTAGTTTATTTTTGCAAAGGCTAAACTCCTCCATACAAACCCCATATCTTTTGGCAGTTCCACAGGTCTTCCTTAAAATTCACTCGTAATATTTTCTATTGCAATCTTAAAAAATTAAAAGTTCAGCTTCCCAATATCCCCCCCATCTACTCTTGTTGAAGACACCTGAAAAGATTCAGCTATTACATTCAACCTAAGCAATATAAAAATTAATTTCCTTTGGAACCAGTTTAGCTTGTCAACTCACTCTCTGGAAGTCAGTTCCTTACCAGGTCCTTTGTCCAGGGGAATCCCAATTGTGGGGCAACTCTGAAACTGGATCTGTGGGCTTTCCCCTTAACCAGTTCCCTCAGCTTCTGCAGTACTCTCATCTCCCCTGCCACTGTCACCTGCTAAACCAGTTCTGAAGCTTTGAGAGTTTAGAATATCTCATTTAATTTTTAAAATCCTAATGCGCATTATAGTTGGTGTGGGAAACCTCACTTGGATTTTTTTCTGCCTGGATCCTAAATGAAAATTCAATTTTATGTGATAACAATAATAAAATATTGTCAGGCATTTAGTAAAAATGCCAAGTAAAAATTATTCGACTTTACATTCTGTCCTTCCCTGAGCTTTGGGACGTGGCTTCAAAACATTGATCCTGGGTGGAATACGACCAAGGTGCATCAGCAATGAATGGCATCTGAATTTAAAAGGTAAAGAAAATAATCCACCATCCATCCACAGAGGAGCAAGACGCTCACTTGTCTTTGCTTACTCTTTTGCTTATTTCTTTTGCAATATTAGGAATCAAATCCAGACCTAGTGCCTGCAGATGTTCTACAACTGAGTTATGCCTGAGGCTCTATGACAATCTATAAAACCTAGATTGTCTCTTTAAAGGTACTAGGTCAAAGTATACGAGGGGTGTGCAGACAAGGTCACTGAGGAAGTAAAAACAGGCTACAAATAGTTAAGAAGCAAATGGATTTTTCCTTAGCAAATAGATTTGCAGTCTATTTGTTTCAAAGTCAGGGAGAAAGTATAAATGGTGTCTACATGAAGGTGCAATTCATGCCTCATTGTGAGTACTTAGTTTCTGAGGAAGCACAGGTGTAAAGTTGTAAGCACCATGTTCTTTGTTATGAGTATGATCATAAATCATATGAAGGGTGACCAAGACTTATTCACCTTCACCTTTATTTTGCCAATCCACACTGGATGTCCCCTTTTTTCTGCTTCATTATGAAGAGGGTGGGGTATAAGTAGAGACCAAGGGCCTAGATTGGAGATAGAGACTTGAGAAATTCACCCTGTCATGACGACATAAATATTCAGATTTTGTCATTTTTCACTGTCCTTGGAGGGTCTTGAAATACCTTTTATGGAATCCTATAGTTGGCCTAGGAAGAGGATCTTCCTGAAGATGTGTGGGCTTCTAGTCAGTTCCCTGAGATACCCAGTTGTTCCCGGCTTTCCACTCTCATAAGTCAATACTAATCAGTCCATGTGCAAGAGACCTCTCATAACCCCAATTTGTCTTAATACTTTCATACCACAACAAACCTGTTCTACCATATACCCCTTTATGAATGATGATTTAATCTACTAGGATCAGCCAAACCTTAGCAACATCAAACCAAGTAAGAGTAGCATATTCTTTTCACGGAAAGAAATTAAATTTTGAACCACATTCCTGATTCAAAGGTGTTCTGGAAGATGTAGAGGAGGGCACTGTGTTCTCATCTCAAACCCATAATTCTTTGTGTTACACAAACAAATCATTTCCTGTTTCCAATTCTTCATTTGCTCATGTACAGAATGACTAAGGTCCCCAAACCATCTTAAAATTATCTATCCCAGTTTTAAATAAGATATTATACAAAACGAATAATCAGAAGGTGTCTTAATTAATATTTATTTTAAAGACGGTATTACAGACAGTACAATTCTAGCAGAAATTGCTAGAAAAGAGTCTAGACCATTAATTCAATACAATAGCTACAGAAGGATGTCTCCTCCAATCTGACCATAAATTGTTTCAATTGTTGAAATATTGGACTCTTCTTGCTTGGGTTCCTCTTTTGAGTTTCCTTGTCTCTGAAGTTGAACAGTTTTTAACCTCAGCCTCTCTCCCCTACCTCCTATTATCTGAACAACAGCCTAATGTTCCATTCAGTGAGCCTCTTAGGACTTCCTATGGTTGTGTTTGCTTGCTGTGAGCTTGGAGCTATGAACATTTTCACCTCTCTGGTTCCCCCAGGATCTTTCTTCATCTTCAGATTTTTACTGCTCCAAAGATGTGTGGAAATCATCTTCCTGGGACATCATGTGCCCAAGTCCTACAAGGAAGTAGAGGAGAAAATTGAAAAGCATATCGTGCGGAACATGATTACACCTGCTTGATAGTAACTAGGACCAGTTATAACTCTGGCTTTCTGATCTTCCATGCTGATGTTGCTGAGCAGTGGATTACAGAGGCAGACTTTCTAAACTATTTAAAACTTGCTTTTAGATGGGTTAAGGAACTGTGGCACCCTTGAGAATCATTTATATTTTTAAAAGCCAAACTTGAGGTATGGATTTCAAATCACTGTAACTAATGATGATTAAAATATTATCTCTTTTACTAAATATTTACTAAATTATAAAATCAAATAATTACTTCGACTTTGTACTGCCAGTGTTAAATGTGTAGTGTCACCTCACATTCAAGGTGACATTGCTTGTTCCTGTTTGTTTCCTTCTCCCTCCTCTCCCCCCCTCACTTCTCAAGTTTTTCCTCTACCCTGCTTTCTGCCCTTCTTTTTTTTCTGTTAGGATACAGAAGTTGCACAGACTTTAATTTTTACTCCACATTTAGAAAAGTCTCCCCTTGGTGATGAATTCTTATGATACCTTGGCCATGTGCCCTCACACATTTTTCAGTAATGCCAATTCATGAAATGAATGATTATATTTGGTTTGCTGGCATGTAGGTACATAAATCTGAAACATTCTTTTGAATGCATCTTTACCAATTAGCATAGTAGCATAAAGAAGCATATGTTACAACATTTTAATTTTTTTTTTTTTTTTTTAGCATCCATAGTGGCTGTTGTCTGAATGAAAGCAAAGCTTTGAAGGAGTCACTCTAAAGGATTGCTAAGCATCCAACTGTAGCAGAGGCTGGAGCTACTACTGCAGACGTTGGGATGGCAGAAGGCCTTACTCTTCCTAGCCTTCTGACTCTATCTTTTTTCCTGAAATCTCCTCAATTTCTTGGATTTCACCTTTCTCAGTATAGTGCCAGTAAAAATCCTCTTAGGATAATCCAGAAGAACCACTTGGTGACTTTTACTTTCCACAATTGTACTGTGGTTTAGGCTTTCAGAGGATCCAGGAACTTGCAGCTGAATATCCTTGTCAAGTGCTCAGTGTAACTCCAGGAAATGTATGCAGTGCCCTCCTGACTTCCAGTCAGTGTGTCTGGCTCAAAACTGCTTGGCATTTTCTCAGATGGCTGGGAAAATCACTTTCACAGGAGCCTCCTTGACCGTGTGCCTTCATCCTGACGGAAGAAAAGATACTTAATTGAATGTAGGAACTCAACGAAGAAAGTATCTCACAGAATACATGTTGGCCCACCTCTCGTAAAGAGGAGACCTAAAGGGAAGCATAAAGCATGTTGATTTCTATTTCCATTCAAGGTAGTAGTAGTATTTGATACAATAACTTTCATTCCATAGATGGACTCTAAACATGCATATTCTCTCCATGTAGAACAGAAAAGTGATCGATTACAATTCAGGAGGAAATTTCTCCTATGAATATCATTCCAGTTGGCCCCAAGTGTCATATGCAGAATATGGTGCCTGGGAGAAAAGCCAGTGATGGAGAGAGCGTGAACTCCCACTGGCTCTGTCACCTTTAGGTCAACCCCAGTCTCCTGGTTTTATTTGTGCCATGGAAGTGATATTTCTGTGTTGACTTACAAGGTTGGGATTAAACAAGGTAAGACATTGAAAGCATTCAGCCCAGCCCTTAGCAAATACTACATAGAATACAGCATGGATTAATACCTCCTTGTGGGTTTTCTCCACAACCTGGTTTTCTTTTACCTTAATAACTGTAATACTTTATATCTATTAGGAAGAATGGATAACAGAGAGAGTAAACCCAGCTTTTATATTCTTCTCATGAAATAAACTTGCCACTAAAAAATATTCTCATGACAAAAATTGTAAATGCATCACAAGAAGTTTTGTTATTAATGCTCATATAAAGAGAAATATCAAAGGATTCAGGATAGGGTATGCTATTGTCTTCTGTGATCTAATAGGATTAATGTGGGAATACTCATTGTTAGAGATAACATAATTACTAAAATCTCCACTGTAAAGCATTCTGTTGCCTAGAGAGTAGTAGTACCCTGTCTTAGCAACCAGAAGATATAGATGTACAGTTTACGACTGCATTGTATTCAGTTTGAGACTCCTATCTTAGTTTCACTTCTTAGTGCTGGGTTAAAATACCCTGACAGAAGCCACTTAAGGGAGGAAGTATTTACTTTGGATTACAGTTACAGAGGGCAGGCAGTACATCATTTCTGGGAAGGCACAGTGACAGAAGCATGAGGCAAGGCCATAATATTGCATCGATTCTGGAAACAGAGAGAGTGAGAAAGGAGGATGGTCAGGCTCACTACTTCAAAGCCCTCACTCCCTCCCTCCCTGTAGTGACTCACTACCTCCAGCAAGGCTCTCCCTCCTAAAGTTTCCACCATATTCCCAAATAGCATCACTGGATGAAGAACAAATGCTCAAACACAGGAGCCCGTGGGGGACGTTCCTTGTTCAAACTGTGGCACCTCACAAATACATGTCACCTGTCAAACTGAGAACGCTAAGTCACGAATAGCGTTAACTAATAAAACCATTCTCTGATTGTTTCCAGGTTCTAACATCTGGGCTGAGTCAAGCCAGTACAGTACAGACAGGCAGTGCTGCCAAAAGAAGCATGACCACACATCAAAGTCCTTGCCTCTGGAATTCCAATGGCACCTTTATCTGTAGCTCTTCTTTTAACAAGTCCTTACCTTATACAGTATCATGGGTAAGCCATGATGCTACACAAAAAATACATTGGTTATTTTGCTGATCCGAATAATAGTGTTTGTTGATAATAACATAATAAGGGTAGGGCATTGGTAATTTGAGTTCCCGCTATAAAAGGTATGATTTTTTTTCTATCACTTTCCCCCAGTTTTATTTGCTTTTCAAAGTGATTTCCTTATTTTTATTTTCTGTGCATTGGTGGTCTGTCTGCTGGTATTGTGTGTCACGGTGCTAGATCCCCTAGAGCTGGGGTAGCAGAAAGTTGTGAGCTGCCCTGTTGGTGCTGGGAATTGAACCCAGGCTCTTTGGAAAATCAGCCAGTGCTATTAAGCACTGAGCCCTCTCTCCAGTCCATGGTGTATTTTTTTTTTCATTTTTAGTATTTACTTAGGTGTTTGTGGGTGCAGTAGGTTCACAAATACTTGTATGTGTATACAAGTGAAACTGCAAGTGAGAGACATCCAGAGACCCTGGAGTTAGGACACAGAGACAGCTGTGAAAAAGCTGACGTGGATAGAGGAACAAAACTCAGATATCAGCATGGGCAAACCATTCTCTGCACAGTTGACACAAAATTCCCAGGCCCTTAAATCTTAACTAATACTTTATTTCCATGAATACATTTTTATAGAGAAAAGAAAATAAAGCTCTGGAAGCACAGCATCACTCTCAACAAATATTCCATGATTCAGTGCAATTGCAATAACGTGTCTCTTTCTGTATTTGTTTTTATATATTTAATTGTTTTACATTCCAGATTTTATTCCACACCCCTTATACCCTCCAATTGTTCCACATCCCAAACCTCTTCTCATCTCACTGTCTCCACAAAGATGCCCCACACCTCTCTTCCACTCCACCTGATCTCTAAACTCCCTGGTGTCTCCATTCTCTTGAGGGTTAGGGGCATCATCTCAGATTGAACACGGCCCTGGAAGTCCTCTACTGTATGGGTGTTGGGAGCCTCATGTCAGATGGTTTATGCTGTCTGTTTGGTGGTCCAGTGTTTCAGACATCTCAGGGGTCCAGGTTAATTGAGACTGCTGGTCCTCCTACAGGGCTGCCCACCTCTTCAGCATCTTTCAGCCTTCCCTAATTCAACAACAGGTGTCAGCTGCTTCAGCCATTGGTTGGGTGCAAATATCTGCATCTGACTCTTTCAGCTTCTTGTTGGGTCTTTTGGAACACTTCTTAAACTTGTTACAGTGAGGATTATACCTAATGAATGGGGTAAGATTGCTCAACACACATACTGTTTGACCACTCTTGCTTGATTATTGTTGTTTTTCTTGACATGGTAATTGACCAATATTATCTTCACTAAACTGTAGGTCTCACAGAGAAGGCAATTTGTGAATGAAAAGTAGAAGACTGATCCTAAATCCAATAGAATCAGGATGTAGACTTTTCTAATAAAAAATTGAGTGGGTGGATGAGTGTTGGAGCTCCAGCATGGATTCAGGTAAAGGAGAGTAATGGTGGTGTTCACAGGAGAAATCACCTAATTGGCGCTGTAACTGCGTCTTCAAAAGGCCATTCCATCTTTCTATCAGACCAGCTGCTTCANGATGATGGGGAACATGGTAAGACCAGTGAATTCCATGATCATGGGCCCACTGTCGCACTTCTCTGGCTGTGAAATGAGTTCCTTGNTCAGAAGCAATACTGTGTGGAATACCGGTGTATTTTTTTTTAAAGCTTACTTTTCTTCTTTACTTTAGACTTCAGAAGGAAGTAGCTTCTCTTATTGATATTGTTCTTTGGGTTTTGGAGTTAGGATAGTTATATAAAAATTAGGATTCAAAGTTTGTGGATCTCTGATTTTCAAGCAGCACAAATTGAGCCTAATGATTCCTTAAAAATCTATGGGCTAGGAGGCCATTAAGACAGTAAAATACAAATGATCTTTGACAAGTCTTGGTTGATTAGCTATGCTTGATTTTAAATTGGGGGGAAGTGATAATATACATTCAATAGAAAACACGATTCTGGATTTAGAAAAATACTGCCTCATAATAATGGTCAAGAGGCAGCAGATTGAAGTCAATCAGGCCATCATAGCAACAGAGGATGCTCAGGGCACTGTGTTCAGTTAATCGCAAGAACCACAGAACACTTCCTTATAAAACTGTCTTTGTCTCAGCTGATAATGTCCATCTGTTAGCTAGTGTAAATTCCAAACACACATTAGAAAGGTCAGCCTATAATACATTTTATAGTTTAGGCATATTTTGGTAATATGATTAATTTGGGAACTTTTCCTTATAGTACTTTCATCTTATGACAGATTTGTCAAGATATAACCACCTCCTAAGTTGAGGAGCCTCTATGTTATTTTGTGAAGGAGGGGCAATATATCATTAATAAAGTCTAAATGAGAAGGTGTAATACCTTCAAGGAAATCATGCTTCTCTGTGTGAAATATACAGATTCATTTTACTTCTAGAAGGTTGACCTCATTGTCACCCTAAGTCCCCACGTGTCAGTAGGAGGACCCTCAGGAAGCACCTAAGATGGGCTGATTGACAGTTACTTATATTTGGAAAAAGAAGAAGAAAACATATATTTTTTAAATTACATAAGAAACTTTTTTTTAAAAGATATCTCTAGAATTTTTAGACTTTTTAGAATGACAAATCAACTGTGTTTGGTAAGCTTCTGAACACCAAACACCCTTGCTCTTTGCTTCCCTTGTTTCATTTTGCTTTGGTTTTGGTTGGTTGGTTGTTTTTTTGTTTTTTGTTTTTTGTTTTTTTTTTAATTCTGCCTCACTTGTTCTTTCCCTCGCTTGTTCTTCCTCTCATATATATGGATCAGTCTATGGCCTCTGCTATGGGTGAGACAGCTTCCTGTGCTTCATGCATGTAGGCAATGAAAATATATATATATATATATATATATATATATATATATATATATATATATATCATGGCAGTGAGCCTTTTAATACAACCTTCGCTTTCTCCTACTTTATTTGATGCTGTGAAATGATGGGATTCACCGCCATGTTAAGTCTTGGTTGTGTTTCTGATTTGAGGTAAAAGACTTCTTAAGTGGCTATAAAACCAAGGCACAGTACCAACCCAAAACATTTTTGAGGGGCACAGGAAGTTTTGAAAATGACCTTTGGTCCTGGTTGCCTCTGACAATTGCTCAGGCATCCATTTAATCACAGAAGGGATGTTTACAGGATGATCTGCAGTGAACATGCCTGCGCGTATGCTATGGTAGCTTGTTTTTCTAGGTTAGAGCTGAAAAGAGGTCAAGTACCTTGTGCTTGTTCCTGTTGTTTTGTGTTTACTCTGGATCCTTGCAAAATCTTTTCCAAGGGATCAGCAAGATTCCTAGACAGAGAAGATTCTGAGCCTGTATTTTTTTTTTTATGAGAATATTGGAAAGCTTTTGCTTGAAGTTTTTTTTTATACTTGAACTAAACAAAGCCCCAAATAGCAGCCTACTACAGCTTTAATTGAACAAGGAGCCAGCATTTCAGGGATAGAGTGTTGCCAGGTAAATTTTCAGCATTATAGCAAACTATATGATACTGTAATTGAGATCTGGAACAGATCAGATAATTAAAATCCTGAGGAGATGACTGTGGGTGACTTGGGAAGACCACAGTGCCTGTAAAGCACTTCATCACATGAGAATACATGTGGTTCTTGGGCCGTTTAGACAAATAAATACACACACAGTTCTCAGCTCAGAGGAGGTAAACAGTATTTTTGAGATGGGTGGGAAAATATCACAGTATAATATCTTATGTCTACACAGCACTAAGGAGCTATCTGAAACCCTTTTTCAAACTTAAGAAAAGCTTTGACTGTTCTGTATTAAGGATTATCTGAGACATGCAGTGAGTTTTTCTGTAGCACACATTGGTACTTGGAAATCAGTTCCAGGGCACAGAAAATATGTATGAGCATCTCTGGTACCTACATCAACTTGCCAGGGAGTTTGAACACTCTGTAGATGCTATGTGCAATTCTGCCTGTGAGAAACACCAGGTAGGAGAAGACGCCAATGAGCTGAGCTACTGTACTGAAAACACTTACAGTGAGATAGTAACTGTTTCCCTGTAGCCCATGCCAGTGGGGGGGCCATGAGGTTTCTTATGCTTGGAGCAATGTTTACTCAAATTGTAAGTGCACATCCTTCTACTGGGTCCAAGAGCTTATGAGCTGCAAGATTTCTTCCAGTGCCCATTTCTAGAATTTATTTCCAGCTCATGTTATATGCACTTATTCGTTCATATTTGCCATGTGTAAAACTCCATAGCCCTTTTGGTTGGGTGCCATTTTTAATGTCAACACTGATAATGCTTTTCAGTGTTCTGATCCCAACTATATTTTTAAGTCCCCCCCCCTTCTGAATGTGTGTGTCTGTTTTGTTATGTGTATTTAAGCAAATTCATCCATATATATGTCACAATACTAGAAATGTCCACCCAGTGCCCTCCTTTGCTGCTTTCTGCCCTAGATCCATTACTCAGGTTCACTTGGTTAAACCCAGGGTTTACCTTTTGGCTAGACTAACTTGCCAGTGGGTGTCAGGATCCACACACGTCTCTGGTCTTTCAGTGTTAAGATTACAGCTACAGTTGGTTTTGCCTACATGGGTTTTGGGGATTCAAAGCCGGGTCTTGATGGTAGCTTAGCAAGACTTCTTATCCCCGAGTCCTCTCTTCAATCTCTTGTCTGTAGGTTTTGTTTGGAATCATGAGTAGTTTGGTGAGTTTTTAGAGCAACAATGATGTGTTATAGCAGAACTGAGGAGATGGGGGCAGCTCTAAGCCGAACACTGAGGATATGTGTCTGATGTGTATGCTATGTGTGGCTCTAAGTAGTAACCTCCAAGGGCTTTGAGATGCTGTTTCCAGTGTAGCAGGATATCTTTATTACCCACACTAGGTAGCAAGAGAATCTGCTCATGCTACCTTGTCTCCCTTTATAATTTGTCCTCTAGTTGCTTCCTTCCTAATTCTCCTAACTTTTACCTAGTATGAACCTAACCAGTTGGCAGCATCTCATACTCTGTGATGGGTTTTCCAAAGACCAAAATGTACCTTTTTTTTTCCCCCTTGCCTTTTCAAAGAGAGCCACACAGGAAGGAAAACAAGAAATTCAACTTTTAAGTTGGGCTATTCACGGCCTTCGCTAAGTCCTGGCAGAATTTCACGGTTTTCATTACGATTCATCTCATTGATTTCCTGATGGAATGAACTGGCCTTTTCATTGAGGCCATCGGGAAGTGAAGTTGGGTCACTTGAGTCATTGAGTTTCGCTATCTGATGAGTGAGGGATGGACTAGTTTTCAGTGTGTGTTTGGAAACCCTTGTGTGTTCTTTCATTAAATTCCATTTTGTGAAATTTGAATCAAGGAAAAGGAGAGGGTTGTTAGAACAATGTCTCTCTATTTTGTTCTGGGAGCTCAGAAAGGATAATGGATGGCCTCAAGAAGCAGAGCTATAGGGTGTGTAGTGCCATTTTTTCACTCTCCACAGGATCCAATTGCTTTACCTGTTCAGTCAATGCTATACTCGGCTTCTCAGTTGGAGTACTCACATGCTCAAGTTCACTGACATAACACCTTTCCCCCAACCCCTGTCCTGGAATGGTTACTCAAGTAAGAGAAACATGAGGTTGTTTAAACTTATTCCAAATTACCTGCTAGAATGAAATAATGATGTCCTCTTCAGACTTCTGAATTACTTCATGGTGAGACAACATAATAACCCCTTTGTGTTTAGTTTATTTTACATGTACTATTAAGAGAATCTGTGTTGTATACTTATTGAAACATATACAACATTTAAATTTTTAGGTAAATCTAAACAGTCTTTGAAGATAATAATTGAAATTTATACCATGGATTGAACTTTTTGAATGTCCTATTCATTTTATTTTCTAATTTTAAAGAGGAAGGGAAAAGTGATTGTAGCTTGGGATCAGTATTTGGCATTTGATCTGTTGCTCATACTGTCAGTTTGACATTTTGTTTAAAGTCCTAAATGTTCATATATTGGGTCACATGTAAGTGACACAAAAATATTGAAATTAGCCTGCGAACTTTGTTCCTGAGCACCATGAGAACACACTTTTGGCAGAGATTTTAATATTCTAATGTAACTTAAAACTACATACATTGTATCTCTTGTTGCTTAATCAATCTACAATTTATTCAATACAAGTACTCCTGTATCTGTTTGTGAAAAAGATGGAGAGAGAGAACAAGAGAAAGAGAGAGAGAGAGAGAGAGAGAGAGAGAGAGAGAGAGAGAGAGAGAGAGAGAGAGAGAGAACACATGAGAACATACTGCTTTTGAGAAATAGTTTTTCTGGATCTAGCAGTCTGGCTTTGAAATACACATAACAGGGTCCTGGAAATCATGAGTACAGAGTAAACTTTTGGAATGGTTGTGTGCAATACTTTAAATTTTGGATCACTTATTACTTTGTGCTTTGTATAAATCAAAACACACAATTCAAGTACACAATATGTTGCTTCCTAAACTGGACCATATACAAGAGAGTGAGACATCTGGCCATTATAAATAGAGAAATGAAATCCCTCAGTTTGTTGGGACAATAAAAGGGAGAAAAATGGAAACAATCTTAAAATAGCTCTACACAAATCTACAACAAAATGCAAGAATTCTGAGCTTGCAAAATTTCAGAGGAAATTCCTTGGCTTGAGCCTGGCTAGAGATCTATGGTTTCTGCAATTAAATATGTATTGATAACCTGCAGAGATGGAGATGAGAGTAATAGATATGTAACACTATATATAACACTATATATCTATTATTCTGAAGAAAAAAACAACTGAACTCTGGCTGAAGAGGCTGCTCAATGGGTAAAGTATTTGCTTTGCCAACATGAAGACCTCAGTGTGGGTTCCCTGCACACACACACACACACACACACACACACACACACACACACACACACAATCTTAGCATAGTAATGTATACCTGTAACTGCAACACTGGTTTGGGGATGGGGGATAGGGGATTTAGAATGAGGGCAAGGACATGCTTATCCCAGGTGTTTCCTGGATCCATAAAGGTAAGCTGTAAGTTCAGTGGGAGACCTTGTCTTAAAATATTAGATGGAAAATGACTGAAAAAGGCACACAGAGTCAATTTTTGGCTTCTACATGGACATGAACTAAACAAATGCACTGTGTCTCCCCTGAATATACATAAGCTTGGAACACACACACACACACTTCACACACAGACACACACACACACACACACACACACACACACACAATGGTAGGGTTATATAGGTGAGACTACAAAAAAAAAAAATCAGTGTTATATTGATAGTCAACTTAATCAAGCTCTGTGACCTGCATTAAATATTATCCTGAAGGGTATGAGTAGTTAACATTAGAAAGAACAACCTAATTACTGGTATATAAAACAACCTATTACTGGTTCATATATATATATATATATATATATATATATATATATATATATAAATATATATATAGTGAGCACAAGTTCTACGTTAGGCACTATCCTATGTGTGTGGACACAATTCTTGTTCTCACCTATGTAGCTTCATTTCAATGTAATATGAACCAAAGCAATAATACACTATTTGTACAGATAACAGAGATTACCCAATTTTGGAAAACACAGACCCTCAGACATAAAACCTCTTGACAGAGACCATACCTCTCTTTACTCCTCTGCCCTAATGGAAATTCTACTTTCTGATGTTTTCTGTGACCGTGTTGTCCCTATATACTTGATTGTTTCCACTGAGTGGATTCTATAGAGGTATTTTCTTCTCATGAAGATGTGAAAGATCTTTAATACAATTCATCCCATATATTCAGATAACAAAACCCCATAATTATTTTTGACTTCTCATTCCTGTCCTGCTAAATAACATAAAGCCTTTTTTTTTTTTTTTTAATTCCATTTGCTTTTACCTACCATCAGCACCATTATTAACCCTTCAGCACCCTCATTACCTGCTAGGGAATGAGAGGCAAAAGACTGGGATAATCAAAAGGTTGGGGGAGGGAGCTGAGAGGAAATAGAGAAAGGCAGTCAAGCGGAGAAGTGATGTTTGAGCAGTGACTTATTGTAGGAGTCCAGGCTGTGGTTCTTGTTATGGTCCGGGACATTTTGATCTGTGATCTGATGGACTAGCTGTGTGAACTTTGTCTTTACAAAAGGACGTAAAAAAAAAATTCCATTTGCATAAAGCCCAGGCATCTTAGTGCAGCTGCACTCCCCGTGGAGATTCAGAAGTTCTCATGTTCTCAGTTCTCCAAATGCAAACAGAAACCCGGTCAGGCTCTCATCAGAGCAGGACTTAAAGGGCACGTGACTCTGCTAGACAAAACAAGAAGACTTACAGACTCACTGGAAACGTCTAGGTTTTGAAAAGTACCTGATGTGGAAAAAAATTGAAAGAGACAGGAATGGAAAATTCCTTTGCTGGCTTCCTGCTCTCCTTCCTGCTAAAGCAGGATTAGTTACCAGCTGTCAAAAGAAATATCATTTTTGATTCTTATTTTGGGGAAAGGAAAGCATTAGAAAAAAAAATCTTGGAAGGGGAGTGAAGCAACATGGTCTTGCCTTTTTGCAGTTCATTCTTGAAGTTTGAAACAGCAGCAGCAGGTTCTAAATTAGGAAACAAAGCATGCACCTCTTTTTGGAAAAAAGTGAAGCGAGATAAAGGAGGTGATGCAAGTCATTTTCTTCCCTTCCAATGTTACCTAATGAAAACAGTAATGGGGTCAGGGACACAGGACTTGAAACGTTGAAGTGGTGATAGAAAGTTATTTCTCACAGAGATGAAGACAGGGCAAATACACACAAAATCATCTCCAAGATAAGGTATTTATTGAGAATATGACTAATGAATGCTCAGACGTACCTCGAACATGTACATCACTGATGTCAAGGCCCAGCAAGTGTCACAGAAGAGGACACAGGAAGATTAAAAGAGGCACAGGTGGAGTGGGAGAGAGGCCTGGTATGAACAGTTTTCTGCATGTGGCATGGCCCTTGCCGTCACAAGCAAGAGATGCAGCTACCTGCAAAAGACATGCACTCACACAGAAGACACATGCAAGTTGCAGGAGAACACGTGGGGAAGAATGGACAAGGGGGTGAAAGAGGCAACAGGGAGACTATGGTCGTAATACCATAAATGGGAATAAAACCAAAAATAAAATCTTGAGAGCAGTAGTGTTGGAGAGATGGCCCCATGATTAAAGGTGAGCACTGATTCTGTAGAGGAGCTGGAGTTTGTTTTCCCAGTACCCAGGTCATGTAGCTCCCAAAAACCTCTAGCTTGAGCTC
The DNA here is from genome assembly GCF_900095145.1 of Mus pahari. Classification (NCBI taxonomy): domain Eukaryota; kingdom Metazoa; phylum Chordata; class Mammalia; order Rodentia; family Muridae; genus Mus; species Mus pahari. Next base: position 78,214,424 of record NC_034603.1, read on the forward strand.
TGCGGATATGATACCCTCATCTGGCTCCCACTGAAAGCTGCACTTTCTTACATGTATATATGCCCTCCAACCCCCAGACATACACATAATGAGAAACAGGGAAAGTGAGTCCTACTGAAAAGAGAGGTCATCTTAGTCATAATAGTTATATAAATGCGTAGATAATCTTAACATACAGGAGAGATTTTAAATGTTATTCTTTTCACTGTAATTCCCTGGAAAAATGTAACCCGTGTTACTCTGTGTTCATTATGGTTTAGGTATAAGATGCTCCCTAACCCGTTCATTCATGCTTGAACACTTGGTCAGTAGATGATGGCACTGTCACAGGTTGAGTGCTTTGCGGGCTGCATCTCAGCTCTGATACCACAGGGCTTATCTTTGCTTAGTGGCTCACCGGGATATGGAGAGGCAAGCCATCCTAGCCACATGCTTACACCGCCATGCACGCTGACCCTGACGTGCTTTTCCAGAGGACAGGTTCTACTCCTTTGCGCTGTGATGCAAAATAAGTTACTTGATCAGATATTTGGTCATAGTGATGGGGAAAGAGGCAAAGGAAGCATAATCTAATGTCTCAGACACTTCTAATAATATAGGCATCCCATGACCTTGACTCAGCCACCAATGAAGTACGATGAAGTTCATCTTGAGGAAGTGCCAACAAAATAGATTGCTCTTTGACAAGGAAAATTTAAATTGGGTCCTTTGTTTCCTTATCCGTCTGATTCCTGCTTACTGTGTTTCCAAGGGTTTGGGGCACAATCAAATGCTGACTGTCATGCAGAAAGGAGACAGGAAGAAATTTTATGAGCCGAAATGATTATAGAGGCAGCCCAGGCGCACTGGGTACTCAGTGTGATGCTGGGTGGGCATCTGTGCAGTGAGAGCAGCTGAGAGGCTTGAAGAAAGACTCACTTGTTGATATTTACAATGAACAAGTAAGCACCTATCAAGACTCTATCTGGAAGGGCAGTTATTCAGATTCCTGTGGCCTTGACACACCTGTGATAGAAATCTGTTTGAAGGGAGAAATATTGTCTGGCCTCATATTTGGGAGGTCCCAGTGGATTCCATGGCAGTATCTTCGTAGTTTAAGAGCTGGGAAGAGGAGAAGAGCATGATGGGAGGTCTTGGTGGAACAGAGCTCCTCACTCCTGGTGACCAGGAAGCAAACATAAAAAGAACAGTGTGGCTGTCCCAGCATTCCCTTTATAGGCACGCGCCCAGTAACATAACCCAACTTACTTCCAAAGAGTCCCTGTCCTGATGATGCAACTATGGATGACAACACAGGAACACATGACCTTTGACAGATATTTAAAAATCTTGCCCATGACAATAGGACCCTGTGATATAGAAAGGAAGGGCATTTGCATTCAACTACAGGAAGAGATTAATCAGACAACTGTAACTTTGCCTTCGGAGAAGAGGGAATTATGTGATGTGCCTACATCAAAGGTTGGTAAACATTTTCTTTTATATAGGATATTTTAGGAGTTGAGATCCACGAGGCCTTGTAAGCCACTGAATCACGACAGACAATGGAGCATAAAATGTATTGACCATATGAGCCTGGTTGTGCTCCAATACGCTTTATTTATGAGCAGTGAGATTGAAATTTTATATCCTTTCCACATACCACAGAATCTTTCTCTCTCTCTCTCTCTCTCTCTCTCCTTCTCCACCCCCCCCTCGTGTGTGACTATATGGGTGTGCATATACTGGTGTGGGTGTGGGTATGTGAATGCACATGTTCAAAAGAGTATGGAGCCAGAGATCAGTGTCGATGTCTTTTTTAGTCTTTGTTATTTTGAACCTGGCTCACCACTTTGGCTAGGCTGCCTGGCCAATGAGCTCTGCAGTCTGCCTGTCTCTACCCCCACAACTGGGGTTAGAGAAGATCTCGCCCATGCCTGGCTTTGACCTGAGTGCAGAGATCTAAACTCAAGTCCTCAGGCTTGCAGGGAAGGTATTTTACTAACCCTGTCACCTCCCTAGCCTCTAAAGTCCCTTTGAATGTACAGCCTCCTCTCATGATACCACGAGAGCTCCACCAAGAAATGACTAAAAACGAAAATTGTTTCCCAGTGGCAGTTTATACATTCAAGTTGCGAGTATTCTCATCATTTTTGCAGTGTAATAGATCCTAAACAAGACCTGCTACCTCTAGTTCCCTCAGTTTCTCCTTCTGCTTCTGGGAGAATTGCAGAGCCCAGAGGCTGAAATTCAGTTAAACTCATGTTCAGTGGCTGTGAATGGAAGGAGCAGAGCAGGACATCATAAAAACTGATTTAAATATCATTTGGCTTTACGGTGGTGGGTGTGTTTTTTAACTTCCTGGTCAGCTGGGGCACACCTGACATTCCCAGGATCTACTTCAAATGAAGCAATGTCATCACAGGCCATGGGATGACTGTTGGAATCAAGAAGCCTTCATCTCCATCTTCCCTCCTGTCCTGCTTTTCTCGATGCTAAGACACCAGATCCTTTGTCCTCTCTGTCCAGTCCAAGCGCTTGCACACAGCTTCCTTGAAATTATCCTCCCAGAATTAAGTAAGTCACTGTACCTTTACACTCACTTAAAAGTCTGTCAAGGGCTTCAAAGATGACTTGTAAATGGAAAAAAACAGGTGATAGCCTCGGGCAGAGGGCAGCACAACCCCGGGGCCTGGAGAGTTCTGGTGTGGAGGAAAGAGTTTCCTAGGTATAGCCTGTAAGAGGTAGAGGGTAGGGGATGCTGGGGGAACCTGGAAGCCAGCTTGGCTTTAAGATGTTAAATAGGCACCTCAGCCATTTGTCCCAGGGCTAGAGATTTAACAACTTGGATATCGTGTAAACAGGGTGTAAACAGGAAGACTTGAACTTGAATCCACAGACCCTCTGTGAAGCAGAAACAAAAATAAAAACAAAATAAAGACAACAACACATTAGGTATTATTAATTACAAATTATTAGGTAACCTTACCTCCACTCTGAGGTGACAGGTGGGGGGGTCCCTGTGGCTTGCCAGAGGTGAGCTCTGGACTAGTGAGAGAAACTTTCTCAAGGCTAAAATGAAAGAGAAGGTTCACAGAACCCAAGGAACAGCATCCAAGGTTACTCTCTGACATTCACACACATGTACACACACATGTATTTATACCACAAGAGTATGCATGTAGCCAGGCATGTACATGTGCCCAAACTCAAAGTCTGAGGCAGCATTAACAAGGAAGCTTAGTGTTCCCAATGAAGGAGCCAGAGAAAGGACCCAGGGAGCTGAAGGGGTTTGCAGCCCCATAGGAGGATCAACAATATGAACTAACCAGTACCCCCAGAGCTCCCAGGGACTAAGCCACCAACCAAAGAGGACGCATGGTGGGACTCATGGCTCTAGCTGCATATGTAGCAGAGGATGGCCTAGTCAGTCATCAGTGGGAGGAGAGGCCCTTGGTCCTGTGAAGGTTCTATGCCCCAGTACAAGAGACTGCCAGGACCAGGAAGCAGGAATGGGTGGTTTGGTGAGCAGGGGCGGGGGGGGGGGGGATGGGGGTTTTCAGATGGGAAACCAGGAAAGGGGATAACATTTGAAATGTAAATAAAGAAAATATCCAATTAAAAAAAAAGGAAGCTCAGCTTTTGATCAGTATAAGGGATCATACCCACTAGACGATGAGGCCAGACTGATTTCATACACATCCCAAAGGAAAGTTGTGGCTTCCGTTAATACTGAAATGAAGGTACCCAGGAACTCTGAATCTAGTTTTCGAATTTCTTTTCAGAGAAAGCAAGCTTTGGGCCCACTGTTTGCCAGCCATTGCTGTGTCGCCGAAAAGTTCTGTCTCTTGGAAGGTCGAGATTCTTCCAAGGGGTTGGGTTACAGTTTGCCTAGCAGATGTTTATATTAGAATGTCAAGACCTGAAGTTAGCTAACAGTCTGGCACAATGTTTATCTACCCGAGGGAGGTGTTGCTGCCGCTGTTGTTTCACTGCCCCTCCCTCTTTTACAAATGAAGATATTTGAGATAAAAATTGAGATTAAATTTTTAAAAATAAAATAGCATCCGAATTCTCTCAGAAGGGCTGACAACACCCGAGTTCAATTTCCCCAAGCACTGGAGTCTTTGAAAATAGAGTTGATAAACCAAACAGCAACCAGGGCCAGAATCTAGAAAATGTCCCCAAGTTTGGAGTATGAACCAAGCTATGGGGTTCCTTCTCTCCCTCTACCCATCCTTCCTCTTTGGAGAAAAATAAGACAAATGTCCAGCTAGAAAAAATATCCTATTGACCTTTCCTGAAAACAGCTCTCCTGGGTCAGGGAGAGGTTCAGGAGCTTGGTGGAGATTTATCTAGTTCCTCATGGCTGCTTTTTACATTCCTCTTGCATTTTAACCCATGCGTTCCCCTTTGAGGCTGCATTCTGTCTGCTAGTGAACTGCACTGACTGCACGGGTCCTTGAACATTTTATTTACCTTCTAGGACACACTTCCACGAACAGTGCCTGACTATCAGAAAGTGTTTTCAGGGCCTGTACTCCAATCTGGGCTCTGTTTCCCCATCTCAGGGTTAAGATGTGACCCCTGGGATCCTGCAAAGGAGCAGTTCCCAGCACCAATCCACTGTCTTCCACCTTNTGGGGGGGGGGGGGGCTAGTCTATTGCATTGCCTGGATGAACTACGTTTGGTTTATGTGGAGGAGCGGGATGAATTGCTAGTTGTCTTGTCTCACTGTCCATCAGCATACAATGCCAGCCCTCACCTGCTGAGAAGGGTTTCATTGAATGGCACTGTTCAAAGCTGTAAGACAGACAGGAGCATTTGTTTCTGTAGGTTATTTCTCAATAAGCCTGTTTGTAAACACCAGAGTCATTTACTGGCATGGTTGGGCATACTTCTGGCCCCAAAACTCAAGCTCTTCTTCCTCCTCTGTATCCCTGAAAAAAAGAAAAAAAGAAAAAAAGAAAAAAAAAAAAGAAAAAAAAGAAAAAAAAAAAAGAAAAAAAAGAAAAAAAAAGAAAAGACAAACTTGTCAGGGTATACTTGAGTGACCTTCAGAGGAACAGAACCAGCGAGGTCACTGCTGTCTCAGCTGACCGGTTATTGCCTGCTTCAGAAGATGCCAGGGGCTGCTGATGTCGATTCCAGGGTGGAACCAGAGGAGCAAACCGGTGTCAATGGTTAACCTGGGTTCTTGATATCGGAGACTTTTCTTTCCTTTATTATTAACCAACGAGCATTCATAACCCTTGCAAGCTGAGAGCAAGCAGCTCCTACCTCCCCGTGGAAGAGTGTGAATGAAGGTAAGCCTTGCTTCATATTTTGTTATTATACAATCTTCTGCTACATTGACAGTTTACACATACTGAATTTTGGTGGGCAGGGGGAGGGCAGGGGTGGGATCTTCAAGGCTCCCCGACCATAAGTACAAATGTTTATGTTGAATTAAATGCAATTAAAGTGATTTAATAAGAGTATGTCATATTCCTGAATTTCTTCTGAGACTTTGGGTAAAAGTAGTTTCAAACTAGCATTTGTAGAGTGTATGAAACTTGTCTCATCTATCATTATAAAGGTAGATATTTAAAGTCACATATCATGTTGACCCCCCAACCTGCGGTATTCTGATATTTATTTCAAGATCAGATTATTGGAACCAAAAGGTATACATGTACATTTATCAATGTGTATGCCTCAAAATTGTATATTTTATATCATCCAAAGAGCTTTAAGAATTAATTCTTTTAAGTATTTATAATGATACACAAGGAAATAAAACATCTATTTCTCTAGACTTGTTTTAACATGAATTTCATACCAGGAACTTATTCCTTCATTCTTGTAAAGCAATAGTTCTCATCCTGAGGGCTGTGGCCTTTTGGGGGTTGCATATCAGATTGCCCGCACAGTGGATATTTATATTACAATTCATAACAGTAGCAAAATTCCAGTTATGAAGTAGCAAAAATAATTTCTTTTTTATGTTCGGAATCACAGCAACATGAGGAACCATATTAAAGTGCCACAGGACTAGGAAGCTTGATAAATGCTGCTTAAAGTTGAGTCTCTTTAAAAGAAAATGAGCAAGGCTCAGAGTTCAATTCAAATTAGGAGACAACAGTGGACAAGCTGAAAGGCTGGAGACAGAAGGAGAGGAGAGAGAGGGAGAGAGAGAGAG
>NC_034603.1:78221354-78226225 GCF_900095145.1 Mus pahari
TCTGTCTACCTATCTGTCTGTCTCTTCTTCTTCTGTTCTTCTTCTGTTCTTCTGTTCTTCTCTTCTCTTCTCCTCTCCCTCTCCCTCTCCCTCTCTTCTCCTCTCCTCTCCTCTCCTCCCCTTCCTCTCTTCTCCTCTCCTCTCCTCCCCTCCCCTCCCCTCCCCTTCCCTCCCCTTCTCTTCCCTTCCCCCCACCTCTCTCTGAGCTTAATGGTGACTTTTTGTCCATGAGGACAGATTCGTGACCAGTCAGCACCTCCATCAGCTGCAGCCCCTCCAAATCATCTCTGTTCAAAACCATAATAATTTTTAAAAAGAAGTTCTTTTGGAATTTCTATCAAAGGTAAAATAAACTAATAGGGGGTTTGGGCTAAAGTTCTTAATAGCAAGTCCAGCTTTGGACAAGCCTCTTGGAAATGCATTCCATGAAATCTCCCTGACCAAGGAGGGTTCCATCCTTCCTTGAGAGCTGGTTATCCCCTCTAGACTCCTTCCTTCATCATCCTTCTGACCCTGTGTTCACAGGCTGTCCATTCCCAGGCTCATGAGTTTAACTCTACTTAACAAATGTGAAGATGGCTACACTCCATGTAACTGCTTTTAAGTGAAAGGAAAAAGATGAAACCACATTGTGTCTTAGGGACCACATTGTGTCTTAGGGACAGTGTTGTTCAATTATAATGTCTTGCACGCATGAGTATATATAAAATGATGTCTGCTTAATGTATGAAGTTCTACCCTCATAATTGCTATATAGTGAGTGTAAATTTTGGTCCTGGCTATTTATACATTAAAATAATAATCTTTAGTAATCATTTTGCTACTCTGTAGGCAAAATGCTATTTTCCCCCCGATGTGAGCAAATGTCACTTCCTTTTCTTCGAAATAGATGTACAGTGACCTGCTCTGTTGGTTACTGGGGGGATTTTAGATTCCCCATTCAGTACCTAGCATCAGTAGGGTCAAATGTTTGTAAATTTTCAGAAAAAAGCACAGTGCTTGGGATGATTGAAAGCTTTATAGGGAACATAACTTCTTTTGTTCTGTGAACAGCCTATTTGGTTTCAGATCTGTGAAACATTCAACGTGGTTGGTGTGTAGGAGTTAAAAAGCCTGATATACAAACAGTTAAATAGGCATGTCGGCTTTCTCCACGTGGATGCATGGCCTAGGTGAAGCTGCTGCTTCTATCTGACACTAGACCCTGATGCTCTAAGTTAAACAGTTGGGCGCACCAGTGAGGCAAAGAGGAAGAAGAAAATGAATAAAGATAATGATTGTCCATGCCCTTAAGGCATTAGTACATCTACATTGTTCTCTCACGGCTTTAAAGACTCCAACTTGATAAATAAGGTGTTCCTCAGGAGGAGCTGGAGGCACAACACTGGAGAGTGACAGGCAAGATCTGTTGACATACACCAAGAGTGTGCTTTGGTGAAGCAGTTACAATCTGCATACTTGTCACAGTCTCATGTCCCATGGTGACCCATTGATGCAGGAAGAGTGAAACTATTTGTTCTCTTTTACCCTGCATATGAGAAGAAGCATATTTCCTGTAGCCTGGTCTAAATGGGAGTCTAACTGTAAAGTGTGCAGAAAAGGAATTCTCAGCCTTCTGAGCCTCTACAATCAAAGTTTACATTCAGCCAAATTCAGAATAAAAAAAGCAAACGAATGGTTCACAGTTTTTGCTATTGAGGGGTTGACTGGATGGTAGCAAGGCCACCCTGCTCTTGACTATAAATGAGAGCAATGAAAACTAACAAAACGTGAAGCCATTAAGTTTTGAATGAGTTTCCAGAGATCCATCCTGTCTATCTGATCTCATTTCCATTTTCAAAGATGAAATACTGGAGTATGAATCCATCTTAGATAATTTAATGAACCTGGAGTTTGTAGGATTGCCCTGTCCCTCATCAGTTGAGGGAATCCTGGAGAGTGACCCAGCAGCTCCATCAGCCTTGATGCTTTGCTTTACCTACGCATGCCCACATTTGAAAGCCATCATTGACTTTCCCACTATGTTTATACACTTTATATCTATTTTAATCAATGAAAGCAACAAAAATATACAGAAAACATTATCTAAACTCCTTAACAATTAATAACTGAAACTTAAGGATGGGGGGCAGGAAATGTACTCTCAAAATAGGATGTCAAATCCATATACTACAAACTGCAGGAAAGATAGAAAGGAAGAAATCATTAGTTTGTCCCGTAATTTCAGAGAGTGCTGATAAAAATCATAGGAGAGAGCTCATCTTGTGTCAGTGGGATCATGTAGTAGGGTCTGTTCACATCACAGTGGATGAGAAGGCAGACTATGGCAGGAGCTGGGACCAGAGTAGGCTATTACTTGCAAATACCCACACCCAGTAACCTATTTCTACCAGCTGGGCCTCAGCTAGACTTCACAACCTCCCAAAATGAGGTTTCTCAGCTAGGAAATGATTGGTTAAAACATAGTCATTAAAGGACATTACACTTTCAAACCATAGCACATACCAACCATTAAATAGCTCATACCCCACCAAGAAACTGAAAACAAAGCATAAAACAATTATAGCAGAAAGAGAAAAGGGACACCTGTATTTTACTGAACAGATACAACCTCTGATATACCTGAACAGGGCTTGTCATTTACACCAAAAGCTAATAAGCACAAAAACCCAAACAAACAAACAAATAAAACCTTCAATAACACAAATCAATGAGAATTTTGCCTCACTGAGCAAATATAGTACACAATCAAAAGGAAATCATATTTCATTGATGTGAAAGAATCCACTGTTCCTTATGTTTTCAATGATGAATGCCCCCCTGATGGGCCGAATATCAAACATTGACCTGCAACAGCATTTATGGGGAAAGAAATCATTATAAAAGTAAGATACAGCAATGTTTGGAAGGTTGCTTAGTCTAGAGTCAAAAGTTCTTCCCTTATCCAACCCATTGCCAATAGTACATGAATATTACTTGAAAGTTGTTGGTTCTGGGTTTTTACCTTAAGATTTTCATGAGAAAATAAGGACGAACATTACTTTGAATCTTTGACAGTTAGAGATTGGAGAATAACAGTGGCATTCGGTCTCAGAGTATATTATCCATGAAGTCAGACTGATGCTTTCTCAGTGTACCTCAAACAGAAGCCAACAGCCTACAAAAGAGAAAACGCGGTTTTGGTGAAAGACTTTCAGACTGTCAGAAGGCGACAGCACCAAGAAGAGCAAGCAGCACGGGATCCAAACTGTTGCTCAAGCAGTGACGCTTACATGGCCACCTCAGGGCAAAGGAAGGATGTTTGTATTTTCAGTTGAATAAAAAGTTAATAATAGGAAGAGGCACTGTGTTGTCTACTCTGAAAACCATTAGTTCAGTGCTTTTGAAGATGGCACAACCTCTGAGGTTCTAATAAACTTCTTTGTCATTTCCTTTTACGTCACCCCGGCTTTTAAACTAAAGATCAGTTCCTTTAGTGGCATAGTGGCATTCCTTTTTGGTCCATCTTCAGTTCATTGTTGTTTTGATTCCTACTGAAAATAGCTACCAGCATGTGTAGTGGCGCGTCAGAGCTCTGGACGTTCTTTAACGCTGATGGGCACATTTTCGGGGGCTTTTAAAATTAGCATTGTAACATTTCCATATGTACAGATACTCTTTTTAAAAGATCATAGTCATCCCCTTTAGCTCTCTCTTGTCCCTCTTGCTCCTTCTGAGCCTCCACTAGCCCCCTTCCAATTCTCATGTGTGTTATCCAATTACATTAATTTCATTAGGGCTGCTTAGAGGAACATGGGCAATGGGTTGCTTATAGGAGAGTGAGCAATGTATCAGCAGCTACACTACTGAAGAAAATGTCTTCACACCAAGAAGCCATTATCTATCTCTAGATCCTCAGGTAGGGCTGTGGTCCCTACTAGTCACCATTAATTTGACACGTTTCATACCAAAACAACTCTTAGAGTTAGAATTCTTACTTCCGTAGCAGAAACACTAATGATCAGATTAATTAAATGATGTGATGATATATCACAGAGCCAGGAGCCCAAGTTACAGTATCCACTACTCTTCCATTTACCATCTAAACACGATAGTGCCTTTCCTCCTCTGTTAACTTCTGCACTTAAAGGACTCCTATAGGCAAACAGGTGTTTTTTGTTGTGGTCTTTGAATGCTGTTTAGAATCAGACAGAATGGAGTATGATCTATGCTCCTTGCTTATGAGCTACATGGTCAAATTCAGCCATTCTCAGTGTAAAGCAGTATTTTAAACCCTTTAAGGAACGTGTAAGAAATTCAGATTTTTAGGTCTTATAACCTGGTTATTCACAATTCTGGGGATAGGGATTGGCACATCGGTTTAACCAACCCCCAACAGGACTGTGGTACACATCGAAATTTGAAAAACAGGTGTGCAACGAAGTACTTCTTCAGAGCCAGGGCTGTCTTTAGAAACTGGGTCCATGGCAACCGCGCTGCAGAGCTTCTAGGCTGTGGATATGGCGAGGAAGAGAAACATAGCCAGCAGCTGAGAAATGGAAGCATCCCAAGGCACCCAAGTGGACTGAAAGGGTTAATTCTAAGGAATTCTTTAAAATTGGTCTCTATGATGAAGGAAGGCAAGGCGGCCATCTGGTCATCCCATCCTTCTGGCACACAGCAGCATTTCTAAAGTTGAAACTGATTGCCAGTTCTAACATCTATCAATCTGGGGTATCTATGGGCGCACTGGCTGTATTCAAAGTGTTTAGTTGCTGCCATTGAAAATGAAGCAAATGCTGGGTCCTCCGGTAGTACTATGTCCAATTTTCTGAGGAACTGCCAGACTGATTTCCAGAGTGGTTGTACAAGCTTGCAATCCCACCAGCAAT
>NC_034603.1:78228760-78293495 GCF_900095145.1 Mus pahari
TTTCTTTCTTTCTTTCTTTCTTTCTTTCTTTCTTTCTTTCTTCCTTCCTTCCTTTCTTTCTTTCTTTCTTTCTTTCTCTCTCTCTCTCCTCTCTTTCTTTCTTTCTTCTCTCTCTCCTTCTGTCTCTCTTTCTTCTCTCTCTCTCTCTTCCCCCCCCCCATCTTTCTTTCTGACTCATCTTTCTGGATCTACAAAGACATAGAATGATTGTTAAATGCCAAGCACACATCAGGTTTTGTGCTCTTTGCTAAGGGCCATGTTAAGTGATTTATATGTCCCTTTTAATGGCAGTTATTCCATAAGATAAGCTGGAGGTGGCAAGCTAAACCAACTGGTTGCCTACACTTTTCTTTTGGAATTGAGTTGTGTGATATTTAAGTAGTGGTTTGGTGATGACCAGAAATAAGAGCAGTTTTACGTTTTTTTGTTGTTGTTCTGGCTTCTACTGTTGGACAAGAAACAACACTCTAAGCCCCTCCTGCCACATCGTTTTGTTATTTAATTCAGTAGTACTCTAAAGTGACTTGGGAAGACAGTGTCCAAATTACTGGAGCATAAAACTACTGTGCTTCCATGACTTTGGTAGTCTACAACCTGAGGGCATATTATTAAGTAAGTTCAACTTGCTTGGAATGAGGGAAAATGTTTAGCCATAAACGAGGCTTTCAACTGCACGTAACAATTCTTTCTAATCTCTGTTTATTAAATCTGTGTGTAGATAAAGAGATGAAAACTTACTACTCCAATATTTATAGAGAACACACAGCTCTGAATGATTTGAATCTAATCTTAACACTATACTCAAGACGAAGGAGAATATGATGCCACTGATGTGTTAGCACTAGAAACACCTGTTCCTATTCCTCTGGGTCTAGTGCTACACTCTACCCTGTTGCTTTCATAGAAAAGACCTTGAGAGGGAAACTGGTCGAAGCTACTTCTGCCTGACCTCGGCCGGCTGGTTCACTGTGCCCAAAGAATGCTGCCCCAACATTTGCTGGGGGCATTTAGCCTTTAGACTCCACTTAGAATGTAATCACTTACTTATCTTCCTGTCAAAGACTCTGAGCTAGTGAAACGGGCCGGGCGATCTGGACTGAACCTGTTTTGGCTGCTTGGGTGCAAAGGGTACCTGGAGAAAGGCTGATGGCAGTGATCTCATGACTGAATGGGGAAATTGTTCGGAGGGATTTTTTTTTACTCTCCTTTAAAGAAAATTCTGCAGGCCTGAAAGCTCTGAGATAAAGGAAAAGCCACCACTGTTTATTCTCTCACAGGCCTTCGGTGACTGGGAAAACAGATCATCCTTGTTGCTTGTTGGTTCACTGGAATTGGACACAAATACTTAAGAAATTGAGGTCAATGAAGCGCTGAGACAGTATTTCCCTGGGTACTTTTTTCTTTCTTTCTTTCTTTTTTTTTTTTCTGGCTTGAATTCTGCCTTACAGTCCTATGTACTAACCATACTGTGCAGTGGGTATTTATGTTTCTGATAGCAATGCCACGTTATGCCACGTTGGCGTGGGGGAATTTAAAAGCAGGAGCCTACTGCTTTTCAAGGTTTTCAGGGAGGGGCAGTAGAATTTGTCCTCAGAATACCAGAGTCATTGAGCACTGTTATAATAGATTTCTTAAGATCAGAAACTTAGACTGGAGAGATGGCTCAGTGGACAATGTGTTTTCTGTGAAAGAACCACGAATCTTGGGTCAGATTACACACACACACACACACACACACACACACTATTAAGCTTTTCCAAGCCTCTGAATTCACTTGCAACTTTTGCTGAATAATAAAATACCTGCTTCTTTGGGACAGCAAGCTGTAAATAAACAACCCCTGCTTGTCTTGATTCCCATGATCTTTGTCTATTTTTTCAGCCTATTATGCTTCTTGCACAGACCTATATAAGTGGAAGATTATCTCCGGCCAAGTCAGAAAATAATTTAGGACCAATTGGGTGTCAAATGTGCCATCAATAATTTTAAAAGGCAGATGAGTGGATGGGATTGGTTCACCTTTGGAACCAGATTCCTGTGGACTCGCTGAGTGTGCTGGCTGGTTTTGTGTTAACTTGACACAGCTGGAGTTATCACAGAGAGAGGAGCTTCAGTTGGGGAAATGCCTCCATGAGATCCAGCTGTGGGGCATTTTCTCAATTAGTGATCAAGGGGGGAGGTCCCCTTGTGGGTGGTGCCATCTTTGGGCTGGTAGTCTTGATTCTATAAGAGAGCAGGCTGATCAACCCAGGGGAGGCAAGCTAGTAACTAACATCCCTCCATGGCCTCTGTATTAGCTCCTGCTTTCTGACCTACTTGAGTTCCAGTCCCGACTTAATTGGTGATGAACAGCAATGTGGAAGTGTAAGCTGAATAAGCCCTTTCCTCCCCAACTGCTTCTTCTTGGTCATGATGTTTGTGCAGGAATAGAAACCCTGATGAAGACTGAGGTTTGTAATTATTTGGTGTTTATAGACTCAGTTGACTTCCTAGATATCTCTGCAAAAACTACACTTCTGTGAATTTCCTGCATGCGATATTATTTGACAGGCTATCTGCAGAATTACTCGAGATTGTAAGAAAGTCCTCTGTAGAAAACAACTTGGCTCTATTTCTATTTTTAATAATACAATATTTATACTCTTTGAGAATTTCACCCAACCTAACTGGATCACACTCACTTTCTACTCCTTACCCCAACCTCGCTCAGATCCACCTTTCCCTCCCTAAGTCCCAACCTCTAATTTAGATCTTTTTAAAAAAAAAAATTCAATAGGAGACTATCTCAAAGCAGATGTCTTTGCTCTCCGTCTTCCCCAATCTTTGAGCCCTCTCACTTCCATGCTCCCAGATTCTTAGGTGTAGGGGTTATATTGTAAATATAGTAATAGAGAAAGGGTTCCCATGGTCTGTTCATCTTGGCATTTTGACCAGTTTCATTTTCTATAATGGTCTCCACCTGCTGAAAAAAGAGAAGAGGGCTACGTTCATTTGTGAACACAAGAATAAATAATTTAGCATGCAATTGGGGATTACATTGGCTTGGGGATCTGACAGTATTTTCTAGGCCTCACGGCCCAAATTCATGGGTATTTGATGAAGTTTAAAGTACCAGACTTGGCTTCCTTCCTATTGGGTGAGTCCTGAACTCGTGTTAGATAATATTTGGTTACCTCCAGAATATAAATGTCACTATTGTACTTCTTAGAATCTTACCATACTATCACTGTTGTGGCTCATAGGTGGTACAGCTAGGTAGGAGTTGATTATTGATTTATTTTCTCCATTGACAGTTTTCACAGAACTTTGTACAGCACTGTGAACTCTAGCCCACAAGGAGGAGGACTCCAGGTCAGATTCAGAACGATTCCTCCATTCCTGTGCTTGAAGCAAGTGGTGTCTAGCACTAGCACTTACTTTATTTTACTGGAAGACACAAGTGCAACACCAATGATCTATTAAATTTGGGAGGTTCTTTTGGATACCCCTTATCAAAACTCTAAACAAGATAGGCTCTACTTTTTTTTTTTTTTAAAGGTCTGATCTTTCATTATTAACTGAGAATTTTGTGAATAACATCTATTGGATGACTTCAATTCAATTTCAGTCAGCAACTTCTGTTCATTGTGTGATCCTAAAAAACTCTACTAACATGCTTAGCCCTGTGTTGCTCATGTAAAAAAAAATGTGATAGTGATCTTGGTATATGAGGTTTCTAAAGAAATAAAACATAGTTTATGCAAACCAGTGACCTATGTTCTAATATGCAACACTTATTCAAATAAATAATAGCTGTTCCTATTCATATTATTATTACATCAGAAGCCATGTCTACATTTCCAAATGCCACATTTTTGAAGTGACTCATTTGGTATTCAGAGTTGGGAACTGCTTATACCTGAAACTTTCCATTAGCTGAATAATGTGTTGGGTTTTCTTAGGTATTAGATAAGACGGCTACAAGAAAATATACATATTGAATGATATATAGTATAAATTTGCTGTGCACACAATTTTGTCCAGGCAGACCCCCAACTATACTGTGGTTTCAGTCTTGAAACCAACATAGTTTCATATCATGCTGTTGGGGTTTTGTTTGACTTGTACATTCTATGTGGCTTCTATTGCTTGAGCAAATGACAGGTAATATTTTGGTCAAGATATTGAGATAATAGCTTTAATTTTTTGAATGGAGACAAACCTACTTTTGAAATACACTGTTCCAGAAAATTAGAGAAGCACAGACAACCAGGGTCAAGCTTGTCCTGATACACAAAACATTATCTATTCTGTTTTGAAACCTGCCGCAATTTAACACATCATCATATTCCACAAAATGCTCATTTTGGAGATGTGATACATGCCCATTTAAATTCTGAATAAAACAAAGGAAGCACTTCTGGGTATTTTATATATGTTTTCTGCAACTGTGACTCCAGATACAAATAGCCATTTCATCTTAAAAGAGACATGACCTCACCTGAGTGGTGGGGTTGGGGGAAGTTATTGCTTTTTTACTCAATTACAGTTTCCTCACAAAGGACAGCATCAGTCACAGGTCCTTCCATTGAGCTCATGCCTCTTCTCTGACACCAGACACTTGCACCTAGGGATCTTTAGCAAGCATTTTTTGAAACAGATTGTTTGTGGGAGTTTTGTTGCGCTTGTCACAAAGGCTATTTTACGGACATTCTGGAAACTGAAACTGAAATGTGTGAGCTATTAAAATTTAATCTGGTGGGTTCCACAAAGTGGGAGGCATGATGGTGATGGAGAGGGAAACACCTGGAATCTGACTAAGTGCAGAGCATCAAAGGAGAATCATGAACCGGATTTTGCAACTTTCCAAACTTGTCTTCTTCAAGTTCTCTCCCTTCTCTTTAAACCTATGTCTTTGTCTTTCACGCATCTGTTCAACAACCTTCCTATAACAGCACAGTATCTTGTATGAATCTCTTGTTCCTCAGCCTGTGGGTCAGATGGACTTCTCTTCTTTTGGACTGTAGACAAACCTATATTTGAAATATGATATTTCAGAACTTCAGAGAGGTATAGCCACCTGAAGACATGGCAACCCCAATTTATTTAATGCCCTTCATTCTCTTTTGAGCCCACTACATCTCAAGATATTAACTCTTGTCTTGAAATGTCTCTCTTGTAGACATTCTCAACCAAGTTTCTTGGAATCATCTGGACTCTCATCACATCCTCGACTCTCTCTGCTCATCCACTGTCTTCCCCTTCTGCCTCCGTTTCTATGGATTTCTGCCTGCTATGGAATCCGGAGCTGACTCCCAAACATCTTTAGAATTTATCTCTCTTTCTCTGTTCTCTGGAGCTGTGTAATATTCTCCTACTCATATCGCCGTCTCTCCTGTAATCAGCTTAATCACCCCTTTAGACCCAGAATTTTTAGGGTAACATTACTCATTAATACTTTACGTTTGGGGCTAGAGAGATGGCATACTCAGTAAACTTCCTGGTGTGAAAGCCTAAGAAGGGATTCCCTGGGAGCCACAGAAAAAAGCTATGTGGGGAGGTCTCTATCCCAGTGCCGGTTGGGAAAAAAAATGAAGAGGCAGGTGAATTCCTGATGCTTATTGGACAAGCATCCAGGTTAATTGTGTCAGAAAATAAGGAGAAAAACAATTGAGAAAGGCACCCAATGTTAACTTCTGGCTTCAGTGTACACAAGTGCACACAACCACAGAAATGTGTACATACTTCAACCTTCCCCTACCCCTTACATACACACACACACACACACACACACACAGAGAGAGAGAGAGAGAGAGAGAGAGAGAGAGAGAGAGAGAGAGAGAGAGAGAGAGAGAGATTTTAGCGCAATGTTCTTAAGATTGCTCTAGTCTCCTGATCAAAGCCTTTCATTCCTTGTGAGACTAGTCTTAGCAGTTTAGGATGATTTACCAGTGAGTACTCACCACCTCAGCTCTCTGTGAGACCTCTCCCATCAACTGATCTAGAGATGAAACCAAGTAGGCATGCTGCCTTTGCCAGCTGATTCCCTTTCAGGGCTCACACCATTTGTCTCCATCATTTCCCTTCAGTATGAAGGGTGTGAATTGCACCCTTGGGAAAGTGTGACTCAACAAAGAGCTACTGGGGAGTGGACACCCTGGAAAGCAAAGGCAAACACATCCACAGCTTTGGAGAACGGAGGAGCCTACGACGGAGTGGAAAAGACTGGACATAAAAAATAAGATTAGTCATAAGGAGACATTTAAGTTCAATGTGTATGGATTTTCTGTAACTCATGATAAGGGCTTGAGCATTAACTGGGTTTTATGGAAACATTTTAAGACATTAAGATCAACCATGATTTTGTGTTTGTGGTATCACTCTTTGCAAGATGAGCTTCTTGCAAGTACATCCAGTTCTTGTTAAATTTCATTTCTTTTTCCTCCCCCTCCCCTGCCCCGGGGGAAAAACAAAACAAAACAGCTTGTTAGTTACACCTAGTGCCGTATGACATTCTGTAGACCTGTAACTTGTCTTTGTGCATGTCCCTCTTATATTTCATTAGCATCCCAACATCTGGGGATTATGGGAATGTGCTACTGTGCTCGGCTTACATAATAGTTTAAGGGGCATCCTCAAGAATTCATCCAGACAAACTAAACTCTCAGCTCACAAGAACCAATTCAGATCTCTTACCAGCAATTGCCCTAGCCTGGGATCTCACATGTTTACCTTAAAATCAGCTACAATTGGAATATATAACACACAGATATTGAATGATTTGTGACTGGCCAAGACTTGAATATTTACACCACAGAAATTGGAAACTTTACAAATCAGCCTAGAGTTGTGGCTCAGCTTTAGAACACTGGGTTGGGCTGACCAAGACCTTGGGTACTGTTGTAAATGTGGCCCTAGCCACAACTCATGAATAAATTGACCATATAACCAGCAGTTCTGATTGGTAGCCATTTCCTTAGTGACTTGAGACCACAACATTTATCCCATTTAATCACAATAAAAGATTAAATGATTACTATGGATATTGAAGATAATGAAAGACTGGGCATTCTTTCTGGAAGAAATGAAGTCTGTGTCAAAAGATAAGCTATAACTATGAGACTCTTCTTTATTGAGCTGAAGAGCCAGCTGTTGGAAGTCCTGCAAGGCTTGTTTTGCAGTAATTTGGGGACACTGTAAAGACAGGAAAGTTTGTAAAGGCTACAAGAAGACTCATTTTTATCAGCGTCTGAGGAAGGACTTCCTCTGTAATTATGTAGACTCATCATAAAGCAAGAACAGAACATATGGGTACCACTGAGATCCCAGTCTATGAAAACTATATAAATCAGAGTCATTTGGAAGGGACATTACAGAGGATGCTCAGATAATAAATTCTTCCATTAACATTCTCATGATTCATATGATATTTTGGATCATCTCAGGTCACCCCTCGATCTGCCGTTCTGTCAGTTCTCAGAAGGCCTTGCCTAATACTTTGCATTTGGCAGTGAGGAATACCAGACAGCTGTCAAAAAAAAAAAAAATCATTTAATTTCTTAAATAAAATAGCCAACCAGAAGTGCGTGGGGGCACTTCTGTATTTGGTTCTAAAATTAAATGTTGTCTCTCATGTGAGAGGAAGTAAACATTTCACCAGTGTCCTATGCATGCTTCCAGTAGCCAAAATCTCACAGGATAATGTAGTTCACTTCAGCACAGCCTGGTCAAAGGAAAGGAAATGTATCAGGAAAGAGAACCAGGCTTGAGGATCTTAAGCAGGGGGAATGACGTTTGGGAGGGGCCCCCTGTTTACTGATGAGAACTTTAACCACTTCCTCCATATCCTAGGGTAGCCCCGGCAGCTAGAATAACAGGAAGTTCTCAGGCAGGCAAAACATGGCACCTGTGCAGTTTGTTTCAGTCACAAGGAACCTTTCAGCAAGGGCTAAGACCGTGTGAAACAGCAACAACTTAAGCATTTTCGCTGGATGTTGAAAATCTGGCTAAAGTTAACATTTCTGCCTGTTATCCTTACGAACGTGACACTATGCAGCAGCAAAATAGTTTCTGCTTTGATCTTCATTTTCTTTAAGGGGTGGTCCGCTGGTAGTTTGATTATGCTCCTGACTGTCTGTCTGTCTGTCCGTCTCTTTCCTTCTTTTTTCCTTTTTTGAAGGAGTGTCACAAGGTTTGGGAAATGGACCAGGGAAGCCTGGGAAGGGAGTGTAATCGGGGTGCATGACGTGAACTTCCCAAATTATCAATAAAAATATTATGCTGGAGAAAATGTACCAAAACAGGGTTGACACAGAGGTCAATTGGTAGACATCATGCTGGCTTCCTATGAATGGCACCCTGGTTCTATTCTTAGGTTCCAATAAACCCAGAGTGCTGATGGACAAGGGCTGTGGAGGCAGGAGGATTAGAAATATCTGGTTTAAAAAGAAAAGGAAGTTTAAGACCATCCAAGGCTCCATAGCAAGTTTGAGTCCAGCCTGCTGAGCACGAGACCTTATCTTAAAGGAAACAAAAATTGCTTTAAAAATAGAATTATTTTATACAAATTATGTAGTTTTTTATAACATTACCAGAAGTATAGTTGGCAGTATTTTCATGATCAATGTGTTTCATTTGCATAACTTTAATTATACCTGATACTTGTCTGCCCATTCCTTCTGCTGTGAAGGTTTTTTTTAGTTTATCCCCGTTTCCTGTCAATCTTTGAACTACAGAAAATAATTTAATCCCACCCACCCACCCACCCCCTTGTAGACATTCTTCTCTCTAGTCTTTCCACTAGAATAATTTCACAATGATTCTGACAGCATTTACTTTGCTACTGTTTTAACAGTTTTGAAAATATTACTTCATTTACTTTTACTAAGATATATATATATACATATATATGTATATATAGATATGTACACACACACACACATATATATACATGTATATATAATTGGTTTGTCAATTAATTAAAAGTGTATAGTTTAAGCTTCTTTTTAAAAAAGGAACCAGACTACTCTCCCAGTAAATAATTGCAATTGTAGATCATTTTAATACTGATTTATTCAGATAGTTATTCCAGCCTTTGACAAATAGACATTAAGCACTGACTTTATGTTAATGGTATTTTAAATGACTTAGTAGAAGATTATGATTAATTTGTACATCAAAAATAGAATTATATTAATGATAAGTATAAATTATGTAATTTATACTTTATAGTCTATCTTATTTTTACATGAAATTTAAAGAGTTTTAAAAAGAATCATTATATAAGCAGTAAGAACAGTATTTTCTATAAGATATAGACCATGAAGAAAACATAGTGAATGAGATTAATCACTTATTGCACAATCATTTAAACAGATGGTGAGTAACATTAGACTCACTAGGAGAAGCCGGGCGTAGTGGTGCACGCCTTTAATCCCAGCACTCAGGAGGCATAGGCAGGCGGATTTCTGAGTTCGAGGCCAGCCTAGAGTGAGTTCCAGGACAGCCAAGGCTATACAGAGAGACCCTGTCTCAAAAAAAAAAAAAAAAAAAAAAAGACTCAGTAGGAGAATCCAATGATGGCTCTAGTATCAGTGTTGTATTTTTCCCTATGAATTTGCAATAAAACCATGAGGATAAAACAATACCCTCTTCTTATTTACCAAAAGACTTTTTTTAAGATTTATTTATTATTATATGTAAGTACACTGTGGCAGACAGACACCCCAGAAGAGGGCATCAGATCTCATTATAGATGGTTGTGAGCCATCATGTGGTTGCTAGGATTTGAATTCACGACCTTTGGAAGAGCAATCGGTGCTCTTAACCACTGAGCCATCTCTCCAGCCCAAGACTTGGTTTTAAAACAAATGATATGCAAGAGTCAGGGTGTGTAAGAACTTAATTAAGAAAGTTAATCAATTGAAAACAATTTCAGGCAAATTGTCACTTCTTTCATGGGTGGGAGGATCCAAGAAGCCCTTGGCAGCTAATGTCTAGCTGAGAGAAATCATTTTCTTCAGCGAGGTCACCACTGGATTCTTATCCCTGCATCAACCCTCAACTCCACCCCACGCTCATGCAAACAATCCCAATTAAACCCAGTGGGTCACAAAAACACAAAATAAGGAGGGGAACTGATGAGAAGAAGAAAGGTTTCAGCATGTGTGAGATTGCAAAACAGGGTGTGTGTATTCTGATAGACATGTGTCAAATTACCAACAAATTAATTACTGACAGACAGACAAATCTCTCTTTCCCAGAATAACAAGCAACTTCTCTTTCCCACATGACTTTCTATCCATCTCAGTTATCTATGGTATTGTACCAGTGAGAGCTTCCTGTCCCTTCTGGCTAACACTTCTCACTCTGCTCCCACTTGTTTGTAATTTAATTAGGGCTCTGCCTTCAAATTTATGACATTTTTCACCAAGGTAACCAATAGCATTTCACAGTCAAATACCACTTCTCAATGCCAGGGTGTCCCTCCATGTCTGACAAGATGGCGTTCCCTAACCCTGCCAAACTTTCATGGTGTACCCTAGCTCACGGTTTTGCTGTTCATGGAAGGGTTCTCTCACTTCCTGTTGTGGATCCTCTTCCTCGTTCCAACCTCAAATTGGGTTTTGTCCTAGGCCTGAGTCAATGGAATTCTTCTCTCTTCTAACTCTTCTGGCTTCTTGTGTGGTCTCTTCCATTGTCCGTGACTCCAAATGCCAAATATATAGCACTAACTTATAGTCTGAGTCTTCTGAATTCCAAATCATTGTATTATTTTCTGGCAAGTCCATTTGTTCGAAGAGTGTATACCTATACCTATAACTATACCTATACCTATACCTATACCTATACCTATACCTATACCTATACCTATACCTATACCTATACCTATACCTATACTTCCATATCTATAACACTAGGTAAAAATCTACTATTGAGTGTCACGTGTCAAAATTCTTTGTCTCAGGTCTCAGTGAATTCTCAAGAATTGACTTGAAAAAAAAATTCAACACCGACTAATTATTCAAAATGATGCCAAGCCTTCATTTAAAAAAAAAAATGAACACTGGACAGTGAGTAAGTGACTCATTCCTTCTCTTATCCCCAAAGTAAAGAAAGCAAAGAAAACAACCACAAATGAAAGCAGTTTCTGAAGAACATCTAATGTCCTTGGAACTAATAGCAAGGTTGTTGATAACTTCTCTAGGGTCACCCATGTGAAATCATGTTGGGCAAGAGGTTGTTTGCCTTTGGTATAGTGTTACATAGTCAGGAAGGGTGTGTGTTTCCACAGAAATCTCTACTGTGACAGTAAGAAAACCCACACATAAGAAGAGCAGACTTGGATGAAGTTGTACTAGCCCTGAGATGTCAGCACGAGAGGATTCAGCCTTCTGGTTCAATGTGATGTTTAGGGGGCAGCGTGTGGCCACTTGGTCATTTGAGGGATTCTTGTGATTTAACAGGCTCCTAGAGCTGTGATCAAAGACCGAGTTGTAAACGAGCATAAAGAAAGGGTATTTCTCCTAGCTTCTTGTTTTCTATTAGCCTCCGTTGGCAGGCATCTCTACCATGAGTAGGCATGGGAACCAGTTAAAGAAAGTGTCGATTCAGTCAAGTAACGCTGAGAACTCTGGCTTTTGTCCCTGCTGAATGTGGCCGGAAAGGCAAAACAGAACGAGATTCTGCTGTGGGCTTTCTCATCTCCATGGTGGTAGGTACTGACAGCCTCAGAAGGGGAACAAGGAGAGCCCAGAGGAGAGATCATGAGTTCTGTCTGTGCAGTCGTGTTGAAGATCAAAAGGCCCCGGGGTTTGGATCTGTAACTAAGGTAAGACCTTGCTGTCCTGTACAAAATGATCGATCGAAGCCTGGGCTACTTGCTCATTCATCTGTTCCTTTAAGCTCATTCTTTCTAAGTGGAAGCTTTTGTTGGATACATGCATCGTCCATGGGCTATATAGTCATGTTTTATTACTACACTATGGGTAGTTTATTACTACCCAGTCTATGGCTGGGATTCCTTTTTCTTTTCATATCATCTCTAGGGAGGGCTGAAGCAAACAGACTGAGAAAACAAGTGCCATTTAGAGGGATTTCTTAAGGGAAGTAACATTCAGAGGAAAGCGAAAAGGGGAGCGACTTCATCAGTGGAAAATTAGTATTGCTTATTGCCATGACTGGAGTGGCAGAAGTGAATCTTTAATTTCCTGTGCAAACAGACATGAATAAAACAAAGCCATACTGTATGTCTTTGTCACCTTTCCACTGCCTCCAGGAGATAACAAAGCAACAGGAAGGACATGAAATTGTAAGACGATTCAGGCTTCTGTACTGTTTTGTCATAATTACATCTCCACCGCTAAAAATGTGGGCACACATTATTATTAAATGTATGTAAAAAAATTAACTACTCAGAAGTCTTTAGTGAGGAGCAATATCCCCTAGTTACCAAACACTGAAATACGCTTTAGAGATTTAAAAAAAAAAAAAAAAAAAAAAAAGAATCACTAGGATTTCTGCTATTTAATGTTTTTCTTCAATTATTTTATTTCAATTTTCATATCTGAGAGTTGCTTTTGCTATGGAGTAAACTGTACTCAGGCTACCCCATGTCTGTAAAAAATTATATTTCACTTGTAGAAAAGACACAATTAGAATAGTTTGACTGTGTGGAAATTCTAAGGCCATGTAGGTGCAGGATCATGGATATGACCATAAGTATTTTATTTATAGAGAACGTGAGTCTTTGCCTTTCCAAAGTTCCTTTTTTTCTTTGATTCATAGGAATCTTCAAGTCATCCTGAGACCTCAGAAAAGGCTGAGACAGTGTCTGCAGAGCTTATGAAAGCTTTCCATCCTATCAGAATTGGCTACCTATCAGCAGTGACCTTTCCAAGGTTCTCAGTTTCTAACCACCTCCTTCAAAAAAGCCTTGAACAGTATCTGTCCCTAGATAGTATATAATCTCTGTTGGTATGGTACCTGGCACATAGGAACCACAAACTACACATAGATAACTGTTATTAGCTCCATTTTCTCGAGGAGGGAAATTATGGTGTAAGGAGTCACTTGATTCAATAGCTAAACGCAGAGTGATGTTCTAACAAATGGCTCAGGTCCAAACAACTCACACTTTGTTTGGTATTGGAGAAAAATACCAGCCAATTGTAATTTTGTAATGGGGAAGGTGGAATAAAAGATAAAATAAAGAGGTAGTTCCAACAAAAATATCAACTATGATATGTTGTGGCCATGGATTTTGCTTTTTGATAGCTGTGTTCCACCCCAGGCCTTCCTCTGCTGATGAGCACAGTCTCTGGCAGATAAGGTTGCAGCTGAAGTCCTCGATGGTATGTTAAAGTGGGCTGGAATGAGGAAGAAACAGGGTCAGATGGGTTTAGGGCCAGGCAAATTTTCTTCTGTGTATTGATGCAATAAAGATTAACTGTTTTATATTCTGAACCCTTAAGTTGCACCACATTAAAGCATCCATTATTGAATGAATCTCGCCCAGCAGCTTTCTCTATGCCTATCAGGTGGCTGTTTCAGATCAGCTCTTGTTTGATCCAAGTATTTAAGCTCGGTGTATGATTTATAAACATTAACAGGATCTCTGTCATTCCACAATGCTATTGGATTTAATTTTATAATTAGTTATTTTTAGGGGGTAAAATAATTAGTCTGGGTTATAAGAAGTCAGTGGTTATGATAAGATTCAGATGGGAATCAGTCTGTTCATTGAAATCAACTCTGAATAACAAAAATAAAGGCACTGTTTGATTTGAGAAATGGTGTGTGTGCTGTGTCAGATGATAAGAACATAAGAAATCTCTCATAGCATACAGATAGATTAAAAACAGAATTTTGATCACTTGAACTTGGAGTTCACAAGTTATGGACTCGGAATCATCTGTAGCTCTTGAGCATTTCATATGGCATTGTTTGTTTTGTCCTGTTTAAGACGGTCTCTTTATACAGCCATAGCTAAACTAGAACCCATGATGTAGACCATACTGACTTTGAATTGTTAGCAATCCTCTGCCTTGTTTCCCAAGCACTGTAATAATTAATTAGTATGTGATGCCATGTATAGTTTCCTACATTTTCCTTAATGGTTGCTCAGAAAATCCCTAATCACATGTGAACTGTTTCTCTTCCTATTGTTGATTTGCTTTTAAGGTTTGAGCTACAGGTAGATCACAAAATAAAAATGAAAAACAAAAAAACTCAACTAAGTCATAAATGTCAACATTGATCAAACGCAAAGATAGCAAGCAGAGATGAAAGAGGACGATTTTCCTGTGGATATGACAGTAAAGCTCACACTTCTCCTTTTAAGCCAGAAAGTTCAGGTGCTTGGATCCTAATGAACTGATGGAGGTTTTGTAACATTGTTTCATTTTTAATCCTCTTGGGCATCCATTCGCCATTGAACAATCTTCAAATACTGAAGTAAATACTGTGTGCTTGTAAACAAAAAACTTTTAGCCTCTTACTGTTAAAAGAGAACTTCAGAGTTGTCTAGCCCAAGTCCTTAACAAATGCAGGAAATTCCTCCACAAATCCTGTGATTATACAAATCTCAAAGAAATAGTCCCAGCATGGTGTCTATTGTTAAAATATTAGTGGCAAAACACTCTTGTTGATATGGGTATTAAACTGTAACTTTGTATATTCGGTAGGCAGTTCTTACTCAGACTAACATTGCAAAACAGGGCCTTTGTGTCTGTTGCATAAATACATGGATTTGCCATTTCTACATGCAAGGTGCCAGCTACTTAGAGCAAAGCCATGTTTTTATTATCTCAGAAAATCTAGATCACTAAATATAGAGTTTAGTTGATACATGTTGGGTAATTTTTCCTTAGAAAACATAAGGAAAGGACTAATGTGCCTCGATATATCATCTACAGACCAAAGAAAGAATTTCCTTCACGTCTAGAAGAGTGAACCTATGAGGGTTTTTTGTAGTTACTTATAGGAGCATGGGCAGCTATACTACTTAGGGGTATACTATTTAACAACTGATGGGCAGCTCCTCCACCGAGAAAGCCCACCTCCATCAATTGCCACATTATCAACAGGGATCACTGGAACCTGAAGAAGGAGAGAGGCCAGTGAAAATCTCATGAGCTTTCCTGCTCCTTCTGTAGGGAGTGTCAATAACCATGATCTTAAGAGGTTTTTTGGTGGGTGCTGACAGCCACTCAGCCCCAAGATAGCAATGGGCATCTCCAACCTAGAAAAAAAAAAGCTGTTTTACTATGATGCTTGATAAAGATTTTAAATACAAGCGTGTATATCTTCAATAGTTTCTCCTTCATTTAAATTCTTGTATTATTTCCTACTTTCATCTTTAAAGTTACAGAGACCTGCCTTAAGAAACACAATAGTGCCAATAGACCTTTATGAATAAAATATCACTACTTAAACAACTTTTCATTATTTTCACTGGAAATTCTTTGAGGATAAAAATCTATTCTTTTTCTTTCTCTGTCCGTTGAATAGTCCGTTGCCTTGTCTCTTCTGGGAATGATGCTTGTTTTTCTCTCTATTTCCCTTTGTCATGTCTCCTAGTTTGTTTGCTCTGTATCTGGGTTTAACTCAGATGAGCATTTAGGGACTAGCTCCTTTAATTTTCCTGCCCATGACCGCTAATCCCCACAGTTGAGGCCATTTGATCTCACATGTGGTCCTCTCAGCTCTAGGTTCTGAGCTGAAGTATCCCCAAGACTCTTATCAGCAAGGCTCTGTAGCCTGTCTCTGGGGATACAGCCAACGTTCCTGCAGCTAATTCTGTCCTGAGTCTAAGCCTAAATTGTAGGAACCAGTGCCTCAAAACAACTTAACAGTAACTTTACCTCTAACAGCTTCTTATCTCATAACAGCTTAAAGCTGTAGTGACATCACAGAAGGATGAGTGTGTCTCAGTGCTAAAGTTCCATATAGCACAAAACTTAAGCAATGGGATGAAATGAATTCTTTATACTCCTTTTCTCTTACTAGTTCCTGCTGATGCTGGAAAGCCTACCAAGCCAGTTAAGCATCATTTCTGTACCTGAGGAAAAGGATGATATTGATGCCCAGTTCTCAGGGTTATTGGGAGAATTAAGCATGTTCCTGGTGATGAAGTGTCTGACACTTAAGTTCTTCTCTGGCTGAGGATTGTGCCATACTCCTATATATTACATACATGGAAATCTTAGACTCAACTGCATACCTAGGACCTGTGACATGTAATGCTTGCAGGTCTTAATCTTCATAATATATCAAGTGAGTCCTCTAAATTCCTTAACTATATGTTCTTCTTTCCCTGTCCATTAAGCTAACTAAAGACCTGTCAGGTTGTGTTCCATACATTCTCCCCCATGAAGGTGCATGAATTTTCTGTCTTTCAATATCTAAATTTTCTGTGTGCCCAGTGAATATCCTTCAGTGTACATTTTCAAATTCTAGGCATTGCCTTTCAGTGTGTTGGCAGTTATAGCATCTGAATCCAAATGCTTCAGATCTGTAGCTCAGAAAAGCATTCCTCACTTCTCCTGAGAAGAGTGGTCCTTCTCCACCCCAGTGTGCTCAGCTTTCTAAACCCACATGCAAGATGCCATGAAAACTTTGTGTCATAACCAGTGGTTGATCAGCACCAGCAGTGAATTCTCAAAGATAGACTCAGATGGTTGCATTCTTTCTCGACAGTTTAGAGACATTGTCTTTGGAGATGTTGGAAATGTCTCTCTCCAGGTTATAACCACACCTCCAGCTTTATTTGTTTATTTCAATTGACAAATAACAATTCACACACACACACACACACACACACACACACACACACATACACACACACACACTGTGGAACAGCAAATTTTCCCATACTTTTTGTGATAAGAGCATTTGAAATCCATTTCTTGGCAAATTTCAAACACTAAAACACATTGCTTACCATAGAGACGCCACATTGTACGGTAGGTTCATAGACAGCATCTTTTTCTCCTAACTAAGCCTTTGCATGTGCATTGTATGCACATTGAGTTGTATATATTTCTGATGGTGTTGCATGTGTATGTGGAGGTCAACATCTGGTATCTTCCTTTATTGCTTTCCACATTTTACTCTGAGACAGCATCTCTCAGTGAAGCCAGAGCTCACCAAGTTGGCTAGGCTGGCTAGCCTGTGAGCTGCAGGAATCTACCGTCTCTGGCTCCCAAAGCCTAGGATTATAGCTGTGTGCTGCTACTCCTGGCTTTTTCTGTGGGTCCTAGGGATCTGAGCTCAATTCCTTATGTGGCACCAAGGGTTCTATTGGTTGAGACATCTAGCCAACCTCATTAAGTAATCTTTTGTGTCACTTGACCTACATAATCTCAGGAATTCTTTGCTCTCTAATTTTGTCTGACAGTGTCTCCTCAGTTATCTGTTAGGGTGTAAATTTGTTTTTATTTAAATGATGCTAGGCTGACACTGACAGAGAAAACCCTAATAAGTCCAACTAAAACATTATTAAATATAGCTAGAAGGTATACAATACAATTTGAGAATGTCCATGGAAAAGAAAGCCGGTTATCTTCTTAGTTGAGTGAAAATGGCCTTGGCTAGTCACAGAAAATCTCAGATTATGTGGAGGAGGACTGAGTTATTAATTGATTTACTTCTTAGTTGAGACTCACAAGTAAAGATGAATGAAGCAGAGGCTTGGATAAAACTAAACATGCCTGGCAAAGAAATGGTCAATGAAATGATTCCTAATGATATCCTGCTATACTCATACACTGGAACGTCCCCTAGTCATTATCAGAGGCTAGATCCAGCAACTGCTGGGAGTAGATGCAGAGATCCACAGCCACCAAAGATTAAATGGAGGTCAGGGTACCCCAAAAGAAGAAGGGGAAAAAGAACTGTAAGATCCAGAGGGGTTGAGGACACCCCAAGAACATGCCCCCACGGGATCCACTAAGCAGGGCTCGAGGGGTCAACGTAAATTGAACCAACAACCAAGGAGCCTATAAGGGTCTGAGCTAGGTACTGGGCATATATGTTATGGTTGTTTAGTGCTCTTACTGAACTCCTAACAGTGGCAGTGGGGTGTCTCCGACTCTCCTGCCTGCTTTTGGGACACTTTCCCTCCTACCAGGCTGCCTTGTTCAGCCTTGATATGAGGGTGTGTGCCAAGTCTTAGTGTAACATGTTGTGCAAATGTTCCATGTCACATTGATTTTCCAGGAGGCTTGATCTCTTTTGAAGGGAAATGGAGGAGTGGATCTGAAGAGAGGGGAGAAAGGGGAAGGGACTAGGAGGACTGAAGTGAGGGGAAACTGTGGTTGGGATGTAATGTACTACAGAAAATAAAGTGGTAAAAAATAGAACCAGTTTTGCATCCTTCATACCTACACACACACATACACATACACACACCCACACACACATCACACATGCATATGCACATGTCATACACATACAAACACATCATGTACTCATGCACATATACACACACATGAACACATGTTTCTCACCCACATCCACATATATATCCATATTGTATGCATATACATGCATATACTCACACAGACATCACACACATGCACATGCATACACATAGAAACACATCATGTACTCATGCACATATACACACACATGAACATGTTTCTCACTCACACCCACATATACACAAATATTGTATGCACATACATGCATATACACACATACACACACATCACACACATGCACATGCATACACATGTCACTCACACATGCACATACCTGCACACATATACACATGACACAATATACACATAAACATATATACATACATATACATTTACATATATACATACAGCCACACCCATGTCACACACACATACATACATATACATTTGCATACACACATCATACATATACATATCACACACATACATGTTATACTCACATACATACCACATGTGTGTATGTGTACTATTAATTGATTTTAATGTTTTTTTGAATACTTTAAGTATGTCCTTCTTTTATCTGCATGTATGTATGTATGTATGTATGTATGTATGCCTGATGTCCACAGATGTCAGAAGGGGAGTCAGATTCCCTGGAACTAGAGTCAGAGATGCTTGTAAGTTATCATGTGAGTACTGGGAAATAAACCCTGATCCTCTGGAAGAGCAAGTGATGTTAACTCCTAAGGTATCTCTCCAGATACAGACATCTGCTTTATTTGATGTATATGAGGGCTTTGTCTGCACATGTGTATGTGCAGCATGTATGTGCCTAATGAGCAAAGACGTTAGAGGAGGCCATCAGTTCTGGAACTGCTGCTTGTGAGCTGCCATGTAGGACAGGAAACCAAATCTGAGGTCTGCAAAAGTGTCTCTCCACACCCTTATTAATTTGTTTGTAATGCAAGATCTCTTTATTTAGCTCAGGCTGGCATCAGATTTATAACTCTTCCATTTCCCAAGTACAGAATTACATGTGTGAACCACCATACCGCACTCAGTTTAGAGCCTTGGTGACTAGGAACGGTTCACCCACGAGAGCAAAACGACTGCCTGCAGAAGGAATCGATACCAAGATAAGGCTGGAGACTTTGGATGTGTGCAGGAGGAAGCTTTCTCCTTGCCACTTTCCTCAGGATACGTGATGACATCACCCACATTGAATTGTATTTCCTATTGTGTTCAGATGTTTTGGCTTAACTCCAAAGGGTGTCCAGAGGCAAGGAGTCCTGCCTCTCATCCAGTCACTGGATGGGTTAATCTCACATGTGAAAGGGCATCAGTGGATTAGCTACCAGTGATAACGCTGTCTGGCCTCTGGATATTCTTTGGCCTCTCTTGCCAATCTTTAGATTCTTAATGATTTGATCCACTCAAGGTTTGTGAGCTGATAGTTACTCAGTGTGTATGTGTACACTGGTGTAGTAGATGCATCTCACGCAAGCTGAAATATCTTGCCACGACCTGGTATCCAGAGATAGAAGAACAGAATAGAATCTGTTTAATTCTAGGAACCAGGTTCAGTCCTTATACACAAAGGACTGGCAATCCCGGGGTGTCAGCATTGATCTCCTTGAATCATGTTTGTCATAGAGAACCGGATGGCAATGCTAGGGTTTTTTTGGCACAATCTTTAATAAAACGACTTCACTTGGTTTGTAGATAGTTAATTGCCAACATATACAAATATAAATACAATATAAAATATTGTAGTATACAGGTAGGGTCTGGTCAGAGTCAGATGAATCTTGCCTGGTCTACATAGTGAGTTCAAGAACAGCCAGGGTTACATAGTGAGGTTCCCCCACCCCCCCCCAAAAAAAAAAACTGCAAACAAGAGCAATAATAGTAACAGAAAATTAAAAGGTGCTAATCTCACAAGTGAGGGTTATCAGGCTAGAAGCATCTCTACGTCATACCACAGAAATGGGGTTATAAATTCTGTGCTGATTTCTGAGCAGTCCTTTGTAAGATCAGTCCATAGGTACAGGCTTTACTTGTGTTCTGTCCAACAACAGAGGAAAGAGGGGACTAAGTAAAATACTGCGTGTGTACACTGTGGAATTTTTGTGGCCATAAAGAAGAATATCTTTTTGTAGGAAAATGGATCCAAATAGAGGTAATCACATTAAGCAAGTTAAGGTAGTCTCAGACTGATAAGTATTTTTTCATATGTGGTTCCCAGCCTTTATGTGGGTACATAAAATCTCTCTGTCTCTGTCTCTGTCTCTGTGTCTCTGTCTGTCTGTCTGACTGTCTGTCTGTCTGTCTGTCTCTCTCTCTCTGACTGTCTCTTTCTGTGTGTCTCCATTTCTGTCTCTGTCTGTCTCTGTCTGTCTCCTTCTCTGTCACACACACACACACACACACACACGTACACACACGTACACACGCGCGTGCGCGCACGAAATAAAACTGTCTAGGGGAACAAAAAGGAGCTGAAAGAAGAGAGAAGCTGGGAGAAAAGGGATGATGGATGGTAATTCAGGGATTTTTCTCTGTCTATGCTGTGTTGGGCACAACCCCCCTTCCCCACCTTGAAATACAGTACATGTACGACAAACATCAAACGAAAGCTTTGTAACTTCAAAGCAAGGATGGTTAACACTTGCATTGTATGATTATTATTAGGAAGTCGGAGTAAGTGGCTAGGCACTGAAACCATGAGAGGAGCAAAAGATGTGCCGAGGGCAGTGTCCCTAAAAGCGGAAACAGGCAACAATGAATTTTGATTGGCACCACCAACGATCTGCAAGGCTGTACCACACTGCTGGGTTGTACTTTTTGACATCCTGGCCATCATTGATTATACACTGATATTTGATTAGTGCTAGTATATAGAACTGAGAGTAAACTCTGCTCTGGAAAAAGAGAAGAGCAGCAGGCCACAGAGAAGCAAGACCAAGGGCTTCAATGTGTTGCTTCCGTGCAAGGTAGTCTACAAAGAGAAGACCTTCTCAGGATAGGAGGTGAAGAGCAGCCTTGCTCATTGGAGTCAGCAGACCCAAGTTCTTGCCATGTTTTTGCAGCTCTGGGAGAGAGAGCTGGGATCCAAGTGGAAATCCCAGAGGCTTAGGGGGTGATAGAGTCAACTTTATAGTTCTTGGCTTTCAAAAGATTTTAGTACCACTTAGCCAAATGTGAATGGATAAAAGCACAAATATTTTCTTAGCCTGCTATGTGTCCTTTAAAAAAAAAAATGTTTGTGGATGTGGGAGCTGGCATGGGAACATTCACAAGCAGCTGGCGATCTGCTGTGGAGGGCGGGTTTCTAATTATGTGTGTGTATGGTCTTACACATGCCAGGCAAGGACCTTGCCCTTGAGCTTTGCCTCAACCATTCACTTTTTTTTTCCAATTAAGGTCTCCACTTTGCTTCTTCAAGAAATTTATAAGAGAGATGCAAGAGCCAAGAGTGCCAGTGAAGTATTACGTCTTAGAAACAGCAACATCAAAACAGTGTTTCTTCCTCTGCTCCTAAATTATATGAAAAAAAAACAAACAAAAAACAAAACAAAACAACAACCATCAAAAAATAAACAATGTATTTTTCAGTTATATTTTGATCCTCAAAAGAATTTCCAGACAAATTATTAAATGAATTTCTTGCAAATAATATTCATCCCACCTTGATGTAAAAATGGCATTTTGGCTAAGTGATAGCAAAATCAAATTTTATTTCCAAGGGAAATACTTGGTCCGTCCCTGTGTCCTTCCCCAGGTAACGTCATACCAAAGGCTGGTGGCAGAGGTGGGAGGGGAGGCACATGGGCTATAGTTAAAATTGTTGTAACTAATCTTTAACACTGTTAGTAGCTAAACATTTCTGAAGTTTCAAAACACATTAGGATTTGTTCACCAGATTGCTATGTTGTGTAAATTCTTGGTGGAAAAAAAAAGTTTTGGTTGGTGTGCTGAAAATGCATTAATTTGAGCCAAGCATCACACAAATTTTCATAGGTCCATTGCCTGGTGAATGAATTAGACTTAGGAATTAAAGCTTAAGTTCCTAAGCTGCTTTCTGCTCACCAATTTACATCCGAGGTCTTTATCTGATCAGTGACTTAAGGGAACACAATGCTAATGTGAATCACCTCCCAGGTACACGAGTGGGTGTTCTATACAAACACAATTCAATTTCTAATCATTTTCCTCTTACAGTTTATCTATGTATGGCCATAACTTCATTAGCTAGGGAAGCAAGGTTAACCACTAGGGGAGCAGAGTTAACCACACAGGCATGATGTTAAGATGCACACTGGAGTCTTAGATGCTGGGAAGTTCTCAAGCATAGCTATCTTTCTCTTGCATGGAGCTCTATCCTTAGTTACTGTGGTCCTATTCTCCCACAAAGGTCTGCCTTTGGAGAGGGCTGTTTGAACAGAACATCTCAGGTAGACCAAGACTGAAACTTATCTTAGAAGCAAAAAGAATTGTCCTAATCCTTAGTCCAAACCATCAAAATAGAGTTGAATATTGATTAAGTTGAATACGGGAAACCATTTTTGTGGTTCTTAACACCACTGTAGGCATAGGCTGTGACACAGATGCTTAAGATGTAATTTTACCCCTTTACAGGCAGACATAATTCAAAAGTGCCTGTATCAAGCCTTACCCTGACTCTCTAGGTACCAAAATAATGAATATTCTAGCCTGAGAAACACTGGGACCAAGACGTATATCACTTGCCTTTCTAAGGAAAATAGCACTGATTCGGGTTGTCACTTCATGCAGACATTCATGAATAATGAATTCAGGCCTTCAAAATCAGGTCAGCCTGGGTTAATCTACAGCTCCATCATGGGAGTAAAACTATGATGAGAAGATAAAGCCTAGAAAATCAGATTCATGGAAATTCGAGTCTATCAAATGTATTTTAGTCTTAGCATCTACCTAAATCATCTGCAAGCTATTCAGGGGTCATGCTTCCCACCTAAGCAGGCCTCAGAATGCACACACTGATAGAACGAAACCCCAAATGGCTCACAGTATGCAGTACACAGACTCCTTAAGAGACTGTGTATCTGGATCATCCAGGAAAAGTATCTTATCTCGTATTTTAAGGTCTCTCTCAATTTTCTGTATCCATGGGAGAAATGGGAGTTGAGCCAACAAACGATAACAGTTGCTTAATTTTCTTCCCCAATAAAGATGTCCCGACTTTTCTTTTTTGACAACTTAAAACAGAAACTGAATCATTTAAAGGTCAGAGAAGTTGTAGACACTATCCAGGGAGTTCCTGGTCCACAAGCATAACACATCTGTGATTCCCGGCAGATGCAGCAGACTAATAAATAGCCTTCCTGTTGCCAAGGAGAACAGTTCACAGGCCCTCCTCACAAAACGAGAAAATAGTAACAGAGACACGGGAGTTCGGTTTCTGTTGGAATACCATTAAAACTGAACTGAGAAGGTCAAAGGTGGTGGCCACATGTGCTTTCCATAAGTTACGTTTGTTTGGGAATGCACTCTTAGTCCTAATCAAAGCAGCTTTCAAATAAAACGGTCTGGAATCTATTATGGGTCAGTCATAGGCAACCTGGCATTGGAACCACAGTGAAGAATGCTTTTTTATCCTTGGGGGTGTGGGGGGGTGGGTGGTGAGTGCTGGGTACCACATGATTTCTATTCTTAGCAATCCTAGGACTTCTTCTGGACTGTTCTGTCAAATCTTCCTGAAGTAACCTGAAGGTCAAGACAATTAGATGTGAAAGGGAACTTTTAAACAAGGCTTCAAAGTTGCCCATCTTAGCATTCACCATGGATATGCTCGCACTCATGGCACCCAATGCTCTCCACGTAAAAAACCTACTCTTGAATATGGTGATGTTCTGCAAAAAGAAGACCTTGATCCGTGTTATTTGGTTCATTTGAAGTAATTGTAGCTGCAAGCCTTGCTATTGAACCTGTACTAAGCTCCATGTCCTTCGAGAACAGGTTCAATAGTACAGCTTCATTCTCTGTTCAGGATGGCTAAGAGTCCCCAAAGGTGCAGGCAGGTGAGCAAGCCCCAACTTAGCTTAGAAAGGTCAATGCAAAATCCAAAGAAGCGAACAAACAAAGAAACAAATTCAATTCTGGCCATCCTAACCTAGTCTAAAATTGCCAAGGCTTCCCGTGGAGCCCTCAAACACTTGAACTCAAAACCTTACCTTTCCATAGCTAGTCTCAGTTAAAAAAAAATTAAAAAGTTGTGGAGATTGGAATCCTAAGGGTGTACAAGAATCACTTGGTACAATCATAGCACAAGGATAGAGCTAAATCAACCCCAGAATTTGCAAGTGAATGTAGTCCTCTGGGGATTTAAACGCAAGTTATTAGAGGACCACACATTCAAACACACTGTGATGCCATTCTGCATGTGGCTTTGAACAAGAACAGATTGCATTGAGGTAGGTTCACTAAGAATTGGCTAATTTTGACTATATAGACTAATGCACATCTTAGTAACAGAGTGGCATTTATCTACTTCCCAAGCTTTGGAGTTTCAAAGTCTGTCCTTATAGACTATAATGCCGTACAGTTACCCAAAGGCTTTTAATGGTATTTATTAAATGTATTAAGAATAAGTTTTTAATATTTTATTTCTTAATATAAAAGATTCTGAAAACTGACTTGCCTCTATTGAGTCAAGAATTAGAGGTATTAGCAGTTTAATAGGGTCTGGAACGGGGGAAGGCAGGATTGTTGATACTGAAATGGACATGTGCACTTCCGTGACTCCTTAGAACCAATGCTGCTTTTATGTAGCCCTGGTAGGTTACTGACAACTTTCACCGGTTCCTCCATTCTTCTCAGTGGCCAGATCAGATCGACTCCCTCTTCCCCCAACCTCTGTGTTTCAAAGGAGATCTGGTTTTACTTAGAGGAATTAAATGTCACTATATTTGTTTCTGTGAATTGTTCCAGCAAAAATTACCGCATCGATGTCTGACTTTAGATGTCTGTAAGGCTGTCTGCTTCTCTGAGCTATTTATAGCTTCCTTTAAAAAAAAGGGGGGGGGTCTAATAAAGGCTTAGGGATTGCTATTGGTTTATTTTTTTCTTTATGGAGCCTCAGAATTGGTAGGTTTCAAATTTTGAACTGAAAAATACCTGGATTTCTTTTTGCAAAGGATATGTTTACTCTAAAAATTCGCTCTCTGTCTCTCTCTGTCTCTCTGTCTCTGTCTGTCTGTCTTTCTGTCTGTCTGTCTCTCTCTCTCTGCATGTGTGTGTGTGTGTGTGTGTGTGTGTGTGTGTTCGTGCATGCACATGATACAACTGTGTAGCATATTCACATGTGTGATAGAGCAGAACATCAAGGGACTTGATGTAGCACTCTGCCTTATTCCATTGAGACAGGGACTCTCACTGAGTCTGGATCTAGGCTGATGACCAGCAAGTCCCAGAAGTCCTCTAGTCTATGGTCCCTCCGCCACTGTGCTGAAGTCATAAGTGCACTGAGATGTTCCAGGCTGTTTTCATGGGTTCTGGAACCTGAACTTGGGTTCCCGGGCTTGCATAGCAAGCAGCCTACTCACTCGGGTACCTCTGTTGTAAAATTCAAGGTATGTAACTCTACAAATGAAAAATACAAGTAAAGAGAGAATAAATACACATGCTAAACTCATAGGGTGACAACTTATATTTCACTGTATATCACGCCTCTCCTATGTTTAAACACATTAAAATCACACCATTTAAAAGGTTTCACAATCATGTTTGTATTTGGGCCAAATCACATGTTATGCATTTTCTTGTGTCACTTTTAATGTTTATAGAGTAGATGTGATTCTGCTGGCTACCTATACAAACCCATGCTTACCAGATGGTCTGGTAAAAACCAAAAGTCACCGCAAGCATCTTTTCCTTCTGGTGTGATTTTTGTGCCCATCCATGATAAACTTTTAGAATGAAAATTTTCAGTAGAATTTCTAGAATTAGTCCACATTTCTGTAATTTAGATTTGCAATTTTTTAATTTTTAAGAATTAAAATGTAATTATATCATTTTCTTCTTTCCCTTTCTCCCTCCAATTCCTCCCAGGTGGTCCCCCCTTGTTCCCTCTTAAAGTTACAGCCTATAATTTTTAACTATGATATTTATGTGTGTGTATGCCTATATGTGTACTTATATCTGTATACATGCATATTTATCACATACATGCATATATGTATATATAAACATAGAATTGGCTAAATATATACATACAACCTGATGAGCCCATTTGCTGTCAACCGTGTGTATGTTTCATGGTCTGAACTCTTGTTACTGGATATCCAACTAGGAGGTTCACCTCTGGAGATTATTTCTGCCACTCTAATTGTGTAGATTATTCTCACAAATAGCTAGCTGTCCTTCAGAAATAGTTCCAATAAATGTATATGTATACATATAAATGTATGGATTTGGATATATCTCTATAAAAATTTAATAATTTGCATTGGTGCCAGGAGTATCCCATTTCTAAAAATTCAGTGATAGGCCAACATAAACACCTCTTAGTTTCCAGTTTTTTTTTTTTTTTTACTTATTTAGAGACATATTTGGTAGAGCATAGGCTGTCTTCATACTCCCTATGTAGCCATGGATGACCTTGAACTTCTGGATTTTCCACTGGTAGGAAGATACCAGGAGTATGGCTGTGTATTGTTACTCCCATTCTATGTGATGCTGAGGACTAAACCCAGGGTTTCTTGCAGATTGGACAAGAACTCTCCCAACTGATCTACATTCCTAGTCTTAGGTCAACTCTCTTTACTACCAAGAACATTTTTCAATTCCATATTTCTGGAGAATTCTGTAACACAGTTGCACTTCGCTATGACACTGAGGCCCATAGTTGTTCCAAAGAAATTTGTGAACAGATTTATTTTTTAAATTTATAGATTGAGAATTAAAGAGTGACAAATAAGGATCATTGGGATTTGGGGTTTGGAAAAGTGTCAGTGGTAAGGAGTTGGTTATCTTCTTCTATAAGAAAGAACGTCTTTGCAATGTTTGCTCACTCAATCCACCAAGCTACAATTAGTGAGCCCATGCCTGCCATATCTTTTATTAGCTATAAGTGATATAGGAATGGAAAGATGAATGAGGTTCTTTCGTCTGGGAGCTCACAGTCTTTCCTATGGCACATTCTGGTCAACAACTCAATAATGTATTATGGTAACAATTTAATCACATATTAGAACAGGTTTGGAGACACTTCTATGACAAGCCAAAGACTGAGACTGTAGACCTCACAGATTGCATGTCCTTTGTGATAACTGCCCTTCGTTGCCTGATGTAAGGCAAGGAGACTGTTCTTCTCAGAGCAGAATAGTGGAGTCTGTGAAATACAATAAGAAAATTAACACTAGAAAAAGTATTTGCGTGTACCGGACAACTCAGGAAGGGTAAATGCCTCCCTTCCACCACATATAGAAAATGGGAGAATTCTAAAGATCTGTAAATGAGGAACTAGAGTGGGCCATTAGGCAGGTTGCCAGTAAGCTCTGAAATTTTGGGTGGAGGGGCTCAGTGTGCATGTCTAGCATACTTTCCTCGGATAGGAGTTTCTCTTTCCTACTAATGAAACTCTTTGGAGAGAATCCGTGGCAAGTAAGTCTCTTGAGAAACCTATTTCTGAATAGAATAGGGGGTTCTATAGAAAACTGTATATGGGGTCTCTGTCCCCCAGACTAGTACACTTCACATTAACCAGCACATTCATGTAGTATATTGGGAGGTGGTACCTCTTGAACTACTGCTGAGCATGTGGGCACACACAATGTCTACACTGTTGTCTGCGTTCCAGTCTGAGGGTCACAGCCCCATGTTAATGAAAAACAAGATGTGCAGCTGAGAAATAGCTCAAAGAGCAAAAGCTTGCTTCAAAAGCACAAAGAACAGACTTCATATCCCCAGCACTGGGGAAGGATATTCAGCGACAGCTTGCAGAGAGAAGCTCTCCAGCATGTAGCTTCAAGTCCTAAATTCCATGACAGATCTTATCTCAAAACAGAAGTGGAGAAATGCTTATGAACGTATCCCATTGTCAAAATCTGGCCTTCATCCACAGCTGAGTGCACACACACACACACACACACACACACACACACACACACACACACACATACAGAAACATGCACACACATGCACACACAAACACACACAAATGCACACATACATGCACACACACACAATGTCACACATGGCACAGCACACACATAGATAAACAATTAAAGATGCTAAGAAGGGCTCTTTCTATTGAAGAATAGTGAGAGATAGATAGAGGTAAGACATTGGTAGTCTGTGTATAGATTATGCAAAATACTCCAATCTCAGTGGGAAGATTGTTTCTTAAACCAACACTGACAGGTTTTGAATTTGCTTTTTACAAGAGAATAGCATGGAAGACAAAATAAGGAGACCTATTAGGAGGTTTTCATGATGGTCTACTGAAGACATAGTCCATTGAACATATGAAGATTTTGAAAAGAGGGGTAAACAGTGAGAAAAGGAATTCCATTAACTAGGATCTGCTGATAGTTTAAATGTTGCTAAGAAAACTGATTAGACTAACGTTCTCCTAAACGGAAGATATCTTCTGTGTGTATTGACTTGATTTTCTAAATGCTTTGCTATTTTCAACCAACAAAACTTGTCACTAGTTGGTAAAAAGGTGAAAAACAATGGAAATATTTCAGCTAAGGGAATCCAAGAATGGTTGCAAGGAACTCTGGGTAGAAGCAAAAGACCAAGCAAGATGGAATGGGGGAGACTGTACCCTAAGAAGTGGTAGCCCTTCTAGAACACTTCAGTGTGTGCTGCCTCACCACTGGCCTTCTGATCCCAAGCAGTGGTCTAAAATCATAGCATCAAAAACTTTATGTAATTTCTTTAACTGAATTTTGACTGTGACATTCTGATTGATTGCCCTTATATCAGATGACTCTGCTCCAGAAACATTATAGTGAGTGGAGGCTTCTTTGACATCTCTTGATTCTTCTCTCTCTCCCCACTCCTGTCACAGAGCTGTCTCTTACATCATTGGGTTGTAGAGCTTTTGATGATGAATTTTCTGCCTTCTGTGAAACAATCTTTCATTCTTACTAAGTTCACATAATCTTTCACATCATAGCTTAATCATCCATCTCTATAGACTAGGTGAGTACTCACTATGATGAGCGATTGGAGTACTGACACTTTTTCAGGTTTGGAAATTACAATAAAAACTAAATACCCATCGGGCGGTAATGGCACATGCCTTTAATCCCAGCACTTGGGAGGCAGAGGCAGGTGGATTTCTGAGTTCGAGGCCAGCCTGGTTTATAGAGTGAGTTCCAGGACAGCCAGGGCTATACAGAGAAACCCTGACTCGAAAAGCCAAAACAAAAAAACAAAAACAAAAAAAAACCCAAAAAACAAAAACAACCTAAATACCCATGGGGTCATGGGGTCAGTGACTTTTCCATTCTCTATTCATGAAAACCTTTTGAGAAACATCAAGTGCTATTCTTAAAATTCATATAAATTCAATAAAGCTAAAAACATTTGTAATGTGCTATTATTCTGCTAATGTGGTAAAAACAAAGATAGATTCAAGTCTTCGATTTTCATATTCCTATCCGTCACACATGGTTACATAGGCTCGCATTGCTGTTTCAGACAGTGCCCACAGGAGCAAGAGGTTTTATTTCAGGTCTAAAATGTTCCCTGGGAGAAAAAAAGTGAGAGACATGTTTGAAGGCTGATGCTAAAGAAGCCAGGTGAAACCTGGTGAAAGAGAGCAAAAGCCTGTGTTCAGGGGTGAAATGCAGATGAGTTCCTGTAATAGTTGGTTCCTGTGAGAACCAGCTCTTCAGATTCATGTAGAACCATCAGCCAAAACACCCCTATAAATAATGAGAGCCTTAACAACCAGATAGTGACTAGGTCTTAGAGAAACAAAATAGTATGGAGAGCCAGGTCTGTTTGGAAGGATTTTACCTGGGGCAAAGAGTACAGAGCACAGAACCAGAATGACAGCTTCTGAGTCAGAACCTTTCTGGTGGCCCGTGTCTCATAGTAGTTACTCTATGCAGTTCCTCCTGCACAGTGACATATACTGTTCCTTTTCCTTAGAAGCTATCAGTAAAATAGATTGTCTCCTGTATCACTTTCATAGCTATTGTCTGAGAAACTCACAAATGTAAATTCCCTACAAATAGCAGGCTGTCCTTCAATATTCACAAGTGATTATATCTGGTATATAGTAGAAGTCACTTGAGTAGATTCTCAATGGAAGTTTAGAAGTCATAGGAGAAATGCTTTCATTACACAACGGAGATTGAAATGTGTCTTTTAAAGGGACATCTGATCTTATCACAACCGGCTTCTGTACCTACCTCAATCCAGCTCAAACTGAGGTATAAGCAACCCAGGCTAGCATCTAACCAAGGCAAAGGTGGGCTAGCATCCAACCAAGGCAGGGATGGGCTACCATCCAACCAAGACAAAGATGGGATAGCATCCAATCAAGACAGGGATGTGCTAGGATCCATCCAAGACAGGGATGGGCAGACTGTTATGAAGATAGGACCATGAAAAACCACAAAGATTTGTTTTACCCAAACAGGTTTTCTAGACAAAAAATAAGGGCAGAATCACCTTGAGAATTTCTTTTTTAAAAAAAATTGTTTTATTTATTTACATTCCAAATGTTGCCACCCTTCCTAGTGCTCCCTCCAAGAGTTCTTCATCTTCTCCCTTCTCCCCTTTGCTTCTGAGAGGGTGCTCCACCCACCCCTTACTTTCTACTTCCCCACTTCACTGCCCCCCCTTCCCTAGTGCATCAAGTCTCTACAGGATTAGGCACATCGTCTCCCACTGAGGCCAGACAAGGCAGCCCTCTGCTACATATGTGCCAGGGGCTGTGGAGCAGCCCATGTATGCTCTTTAGGTGGTGGCTTAGTCTCTGGAAGCTCTCAGGGATTCAGGTTAGTTGATACTGTGGTTTTTCCTATGGGGGGGTGCTATTCCTTTCAGCTTCTTCAATCTTCACCCTTAACTCTTCCATGGGGTTCCCAACTTCAATCCAGTGGTTGGCTGTAAGAATCTGCCTCTGTCTCAGTCAGCTGCGGGTAGAGCCTCTCAGAGGAC
The DNA here is from genome assembly GCF_900095145.1 of Mus pahari. Taxonomy (NCBI): domain Eukaryota; kingdom Metazoa; phylum Chordata; class Mammalia; order Rodentia; family Muridae; genus Mus; species Mus pahari. The sequence goes on from NC_034603.1 coordinate 78,260,326, forward strand.
AGCCATGCCAGGCTCCTGTGTGCAAGCACAGAATGGCATCAGTAATAGTGTCAGGGTTTGGTTCCTGCCTATGGGATGGATCCCAAATTAGGCAGGTTATTGGTTGGCTTTTCCTTCAGTCTCTGGTCCCTTTTTATCCTTGCATTTCTTTTAGACTGAAACAATTCTGGGTCAAAATTTTTGAAGGTAGTTCGGTGACCCCATCTGTTGAGTTTCCCAACTTTGGAAACTCTTGCTTCTTTTTTGGCTGTTTTCAGAAAAAGTAACAATAAAATTCTCAAATTGAGTTGAAAGAGCATGTGTGTGTGCATATGCCCATGTGTGCATATATGTATGTATGTATGCATGCATGTATATGTGCATATATGTATGTATAATGTGAAAAGGACAATCTCCCATAAAAGATATTTGTTATGGAAAATTTTCACTGGCTTTTTGGACTTTGAGGAGCTAGTGGAAGGACAGAGAAGGAGCTCCGGTGGTGTAGTGGTAAAGACAGTGAAGTTACCCGTGAATTTACCTAAAATTGTTGTCTGGGAACCACATACGATTTACTATTGACATGCCAGAGGGAGATTATTTTTTGAAAGAGTGAAAATAAATGTTCTGACATTTTACAGTAAGCAAAGAACCCTCCCACAATCCTAATCCAGGCACTGATTACTGCACAGTGACTCTACCTGTAACAGTACATGTTGGCTCTACATCCTTTTATTTCATTCAAACAGTAACCCAGTGACATGGGCCACATCCTCCCATATCACAAGTGAATACATTAGATTTCACAATAGCAGCTTATACAAGATGTTCTTGGAGTAGAGGATAGACCTTGAACAGAAGTCTGTCTCCAAACTTAGGGTTTCCCTGTGTTAACCCTCTACTCCCCAATAAACACTTAGGCTGTGCAGAAGTCATACAAAGATATTGTAGATGTCAGGCATCCTGCCCTATCATTCTCTACTCTTCTCTGCTGGAAACAGAATCTCTTGGGTAACATGTATCTCCCATGATCCTTCTATCTCTGTCTCATATAGTGATGCAGTTATATGCATCTGCAAGGACATGCTCAACTTTTTATGTGAGCTCTGGCTCCTGAGCCATCTTTTTTGCTTGTATAGTCATTTCTCATACTCACACATCACTTCAGCTTCAAAAGTGCCTGTTAGACAATTCCAATTTCTATAACTTGATTTTAAGTTAGAATGTTTATAATTATACATCATTTTTACTTTAATTTTGATTTTATAGACATGTTGTCAGTCTAGATGATAAACTGTGATATTTCAGCATGTGTATGGAATCAGTAAAAATCCAGTTATCTTTGATGTAATGTTGACATCAAGAAACCTAGAAAACATGTCCTTGTCTCAAAGTTTGTGCTTGTTGATAAAGCAGCAAGGCAGTTGGGCTGATGGGGTAGCTCAGTGTGTAAGCATAGTGTGACCTGAGTTCCATCCTGAGACCTGTGTAAAAAAAACAGAGGTGGAAGCAGCAACTGTAATCCCAGCATTCTTGTAGCAAAATGAGAAGTGGAGACAAGTGAATCAGAAGAAATTCTGGACAGTAGTCAGAAGCCAAAAGTCCAAGAAATGCCTGAAAATAAGATGGGTGGAGAAAACCATCATCTTTTACATGCCATAAAGTTTGTCTTCTGACCTCAACACACCGTGGCGTGTTTGTATACTGACACCCAGTGCACATCTACACAGGACAAATAATGAAATACTTAAAAAAAAAAAAAAAGTTTAAAACCATAGAGCAACATTTGGAGTAAAGAAGGGTTTTAAATTAGGTTGTGCACCTTACAGAAGGATGGAAGCAGGACCTCAAGTGAATGTCCCCGCAAATTCTGAAATGCTATGGTCTCACCTGGCCCACGTTCCAGGATGCTTGCTTACTTCTTAGCTCTTTATTTATTTTTTATTGTCCATGTGCTAGGTATCATAAGGATATTTTCGTACAATGGAAAGCTGCAGTCATACCCTCCACAAATGCCCAGCCCCCCAGCCCCCCAGCCCCCCAGCCTCCCAGCTTCCCAGCCCCCCAGCCCCCCAATCCCCCAGTCCCCCAGCCCCCAGCTCCCCAGCCCCCCAGCCTCCCAGCCTCCCATTCCCACTTCCAGTCCAGTCCCCCATGAGAGGTGAAAATCTTATTAGACTCTGCTGAGAAGGAAACAGGAATATGAACCAAAATCATCCTCAAAAAGAAACAGAGACCAGAACTGAGGGGATTAGGGGAAGGATGTATAGTGCCTATTGGGTTCCAGATAAAGCACTGTTGCTGAATGCGGAGCTCTGTCAGAATGTGTCTGCATGCCTTATAAATATGGCAGGGACAAAAATGGAGAAGAGACTGAAGAAAAGGAGCTCCAATGACTGGCCCGACTTGGGATCCATCTCATTGGGGAGAGGGGCACCAAGGCCTGACACTACTATGCTGTGATGTGCTTACAGATGGGAGCCCGGCATGGCTGTCCTCTGGGAGTCCCTACCAGTGGCTGACTAAGACAGATGCAGATACTTACAGCCAACCGTTGGACTGAAGTAGGGGACCCCTAAGGTTGAATTAGGAGAATGATTGAAGAAGCTGCAAGAGAGAGTGACCCCATAGGAAGAGCAGCAGTCTCATCTAACTAAGACCCCAGGGAGCTCTCAGAGACTGAGCCACCAACCAGGAGTATATACCTGGCCTGGTCCGGGCACATAGATAGCAGAATTCGGCTTGGTCTGGCCTCAGTGAGAGAAGATAGTGCTTAATCCTTGAGAGCCTTAAAGCTCCAGGAAGGCCTGGAATGGGGGAGAGCACCCTCTCTGAAGCAAGAGGGAGGAGGAGGAATGGGATGAGGAACTGTGGGAGGCAGGCTGAGGAGGGGGCAATGACTGCAATGTAAATAAATAATAGAATTTAAATTTAAAAAAAAAAAAAAGGATTCCAGGAAAGATAAAGATTTTGAACAAACAAGCCAAAGCCCTCCTTTATTTTGAGGTCAAATTCAACCCCCCTCCCTCTTCTTCCTTCAACCAGAGCCTGCCCTGTCCTGGCTATAACCTCTCCCACTGAGTGTCTTATTCACAACCCTGCCTTCCCTGCTTTGCTTCACAAAGGAGACTATTTTCAAGGCACTGAGTTTCCAATGGGATGAAGCCATCCTTTCTCCTCTCTGCCCTACCAACTCTCACATTTCCATCAAAACTTATCTCTTTAATGGCTGCCAGGAGAGTCATTTGATTACTGATGACTTAAGTGTCAACCGCCTCAGATCCATTATGCAGAGGAAGAAAGTGTTTGTTAACCTCAGAAGCCACTGGCTTCAATAATTGGATCTCACCAAAAATATTTTAGGACATTTTTGTGGTGTATGATGAGTTATGCAAGACAGATAATGAATGTGTTTATGCAAAGAGGACGGCAGAGGCAAGATTGCATTTTAGCATCAATGTGGTACAAGGTGGCAAAGTCTCTTTGTGCTGTACACGCAACCTGCTGGGAAAAACTTATTTTTTGAAGACCTAACTGTAAAAGGGGTTTACTTGGCAAGCAGTTAAATATGGGATGATGTGGCTGAATAGAGGAGAAAATGTTTTAATTTTATGCATGAAGAAACAGGAACAAATATGTGGGTATTCACGTGTTTTCTAAATGCCCCCCTGCTATATCTACTGCTTATTCAGAATGCACAGAATTAGTATAATTTGCCCCCGACTCGAATCCATGCAAAATAGAAGTCTAAAAGCAGAGCCCGGAAGTCAAAGGGATTAAAATATTTTTTCAGTGTCTACTCAATATAATTAGCAAGATATCAGAGAAGTGGCTATCTGAAAGAGGAATGCTCTCTCCAATTGTCCGTCTTCTCTTCATCCACCCACCCTTGGCTATCTCCACAAAGCAAAATACGGTGGGGCACACCTTAATAGTTTTCTAAATACCTTTGGATGGATTTATTTTATTCCATGTGTAAGTATATTTCCTGCTTGTATATCTGGGCACCGTGCGCCTCTCTGGTGTTTATGCCCAGAAGCAGACATAGAACTGGAGTTACAGAAGTTGAGAGTCACCGTATGGTGCTGGGAATTGAAGCAGGGTTCCCTGGAAGAGCAGCCAGCGTTCTTCCCCTCCAATTTATCTTGCCACCCACAACCTTTGGATGATTTAATAAATGCTGATAATATTTTAAGCATCCATCATTCTGGTTGTGATTAGAGCCCTTTGTTTTAATCCCAGCTACAGAGAGAGTCAGGATGCCCCTGCTGCCTCTGTTAATCACCACGTGGGAAAATGGGCTTCTCTTGAATCAGCATCTGCCTTTGACCTTTATATTCCATCCTTTTATAACTGTCTTCCATCTAGCTTTCTTTCTAGAGAGTGACATGCAGGGTAGATGCTGGAGTCGGGAGATTCCAACTCCTTTCTCTGGATGGGATTTGTGGTGGCAAGATGACTATAAGAACGTTGAAGCAATTCAAATTTATTTGTTACATTTATTTGTGTGTCTGTGCAGGTGCTGTGTGCTATGTGGAAGTTAGAGGATAACTTGCAGAAGTCGGTATTACCCTCTATTCTGTGTATCCCACGATTCCAGTTAAGTAATCCAGTCTTGGTGGCAAGCATCTTTGTGGCATCTTCTCTAGTGAGCATTATGGCAGTTTTAAAAGCTCAATCTTCATCCTAAAAACACATATTAAACATAGGATCCTAATGAACCCACAAGCACACTCCTGTGATGGTTACTGGCAAGCATTTGAAAATGTTCTCAAGTTAACACAACATACTTACCAGGAGATAAATACATGTTTTTTAGCCATCTTGACAATGGACTTTCCATCAACCCCTTTATTTATTCTGTAGGCTGAGATGAGGGTTGTACAAGACTGAATGAGGTTGGCCCATCTTTGTAATGATGTATCATTTTAGATGGCAGAGATTTGTTTCAGAACATGTCTCACTGACATATATAAAGAGTCAAAAATATATAAGGAAAGAATGGGGACCTACACAGAATCTTCATGCCTGTATCTCTGAATATGTTGAACTATGTGGTTGCAATGGGCAACCCTATCAAAGGCCTGGAGAATTTGGGGCAGAATTCTCAGTCATAACTTGAATCTCTGACATTCTCAACAGTAGTCAGCAACAAATTTTCCAATTCCTAGAATTTGCTCGCTTGTAAATTGTATTAATTGCAAATTAATCAACCAATTATTCTTTTTGGAAGGTGTTTTTAAAGTGGCTTGTTTATAATAGTTCCTAGCACCACTCGAATCCAAATCGGATGCCAACTGCTCACCATTTCAAGTAAAACTCTTCCCCTCTCTTTTGGCAGCCACACAGTAGCTCTTGATCTGTGAACTTTTTTGTTTGTTTGTTTGTTTGTTGGTTTTTAAGTTCTCAGCCTCCTCTGGTGTCGGGCAGTTCTCCTTAAGAAACTTTCTTGGTTGAGAAAATAATTCTACCTCTGCATCTGTTCTTTAGTTTGAACCCATCTGATTCTTAGTGTAATTTACCCCAGACTCTTGCCTTCTATGATCAGTATAGAGGGAAGACTGGGCAACACTACAGGACTTCTGTTTTGGAGTCATTAAACATTTAATTAGGCAAATGCCTCTGATGACCAATGAACTGATATCACAGAGTGTTTGGGGAAATATTTTTATGCTCTGCATTTCTATAAGCATTTTGGGAGATGTAGGTCATACCTTGAAATTATTGAAACATCTTTCCTTAAACGAAATCCAGAAGTGCCCAGAGAGAAGCTGAAACCACTCAAAAATAGACCTGCAGGATGTGAGGCACAGGCAGAGAGACAGAGACAAAGACAGACAGAGAGACAGAGGGAGGGAGGGAGGGAGAGAGGGGGGGAGAATGAGAGAGAATGCTTTACAGGGCTTTTGAGCATAAGCACAGTCCATCCTTGTGAGTGGTCCCCTAGACAAAGAGTTCTTTGTAAAGTGGCTCTGATCCCTGGAGAGAGAGAAAATGATTCTTTCTGGCGGGGCAGATGTTAACCCTTTCTTCTCTTCTGCAGTGGGGAAAGCAGTTGATCTGAAGTGATCAATTCCCTAGTGAGCTGCAGAGAGTAGTGTTTTCATAATATCTGTTCCCATGCGACTGAGATTGGAATGGTAAGGTCTCATGACCTGTTTCTGCTTGTACCCCTCGCTTCAATTAGGCACAGGTGCATCATGCCAACAACATAGTCTAATAACTACGGAACCACTAAATGTGCTGATTTTGCTATCCAGAGAAAAGCTGAGGACTATTTTAACAATCACACTTTTAACGTCTACTTTCAAACTTGAGTATCCTTAGACGTGGATGCCCTGAAATGAGACATGTATGACTCTGCTTGCCAACTAGTTCTGTACAGGGAAGGTTGCATGTGCATCAAAGAGAACACTCAGAACTACAGGGGGGCAGGGTAGGGGGGTCTATTGACAGTCAGTAATAGACTACATTTCTGTTTCTATTCAGGGTAAAGAGAAGTGCTGTTAGTGTCAAAAACCTAAAGCTGGTAGGGTGGACTGAGGCTGAGAGACAAAAGCAGAGGCAACTTTACACCTGTCCTAGAGCCTACCTGGGAGTGGTCTGAACTCTGCTGGGGTTAAGAAAGCTTTTTGTTTCCAATCAAGGTTAAGGGCGGAGCTAGGAGAAAGGGAGTTTCATCTGAAGTAGATGTCAGTATTAGTTCTCTTCTGTTTTGGGAAGTAGACAAGAAGAAAACCCAAGTGGGACAAAGAAGAAGCCGCAGTGAGGGGCTGCCTACTCCAGAAACCAGGGTAACCATCCCATTTTATGCCAAAGGTAGAATCTATTTACTGTTCTGGATTTAGTCATTGGAAATCTGGTAACTAAATCCTGCTTCATCCCTGTAGATTATAGATTGCTTTGTTTTCTCATGCAATATATATATATATATATATATATATATATATATATATATATATATATCTCAGTATAAACCTTCTCTTCTCTCTACCTGTTGAGACAGGGCTGTGTGGTACCATTCCGGGGGTAATCACAGTGTTTACACAAACACTATGCAAACAGAAAAATCTTATTTTCTCTAATTGGATGTTTCGTTCCTTTTAATAACTGAGTTGCTTTCTCTACCAAAATGTTGAATCAATACTGAACGTCTCCATGGTTCAAATGAAGTCTTTGCTGCTTTAGATGGCAGAAAATTGCTTCTAATTGGTCAGACTGCTAAGATGGGAATTGGAATCTAAAGCTAAAATGGTGTTTAATTGTTTTCTTTTGCTCTGTACTTTTAGGCTTTAACAGAAAATCTTAAAAAAAAAAAAAAAAAAAGTAGAAGTTAGAGTACATCTGGAACTTTTAACTGACATCGAACTCCTCTGGATGCCCTAAAGGACCAAGAAAGAATGAGCTATTACGGAAGTAGCTACCGGATCGTCAATGCGGACTCCAAATATCCAGGCTACCCTCCAGAGCATGCCATCGCTGAGAAGAGAAGAGCAAGAAGGCGCTTGCTCCACAAAGATGGCAGCTGTAATGTGTACTTTAAACACATTTTTGGAGAATGGGGGAGCTACATGGTTGATATTTTCACCACTCTTGTGGATACCAAGTGGCGCCATATGTTTGTAATATTTTCTCTGTCTTACATTCTCTCCTGGTTGATATTTGGCTCCATATTTTGGCTCATAGCCTTTCATCACGGAGACCTATTAAGCGATCCAGATATCACCCCTTGTGTTGACAACGTGCATTCATTTACGGCAGCGTTTTTATTCTCCCTTGAGACCCAAACCACCATAGGGTATGGTTACCGTTGTGTCACCGAAGAGTGCTCTGTGGCCGTGCTGACAGTGGTCCTTCAGTCCATCCTAAGCTGCATCATAAACACCTTCATCATTGGAGCAGCCTTGGCAAAGATGGCAACTGCCCGGAAGAGAGCCCAGACCATACGCTTCAGCTATTTTGCCCTCATTGGTATGAGAGACGGGAAGCTTTGCCTCATGTGGCGCATAGGTGACTTCCGACCAAACCATGTGGTAGAGGGCACAGTGAGAGCCCAGCTTCTGCGCTATTCAGAAGACAGTGAAGGGAGGATGACGATGGCGTTTAAAGACCTCAAACTCGTCAATGACCAGATAATCCTGGTAACTCCAGTGACTATTGTCCATGAAATTGACCACGAGAGCCCTCTGTATGCCCTTGACCGCAAGGCAGTGGCCAAAGATAATTTCGAGATTCTGGTGACATTTATTTATACTGGTGATTCCACTGGGACATCCCACCAGTCCAGAAGTTCCTACATCCCCAGAGAAATTCTCTGGGGCCACAGGTTTCATGATGTATTGGAAGTGAAGAGAAAGTTCTACAAGGTGAACTGCTTGCAGTTTGAAGGAAGCGTGGAAGTCTATGCCCCCTTTTGCAGTGCCAAACAACTGGACTGGAAGGACCAACAACTCAACAACTTGGAGAAAACATCCCCTGCCCGAGGATCCTGCACCTCTGACACCAACACCAGGAGGAGGTCCTTCAGCGCAGTTGCCATGGTGAGCAGCTGTGAGAACCCAGAGGAGACCATCCTGTCCCCACAAGAGGAGTGTAAGGAGGTCCCCTATCAGAAAGCCCTCCTGACTTTAAATAGAATCTCCATGGAATCCCAGATGTAGCCCTCCTCTCCGACCCTTACCTAAAGGCAGGGAAGCTGTAAGCATGATTTTTAACAAAATGTTAGTTCCGTGATTTGGGGCAGGAATAGAAAGCAGGGCAGGTTAAACTTGGTGAATTATCATTTAAAAATTCCACAATTTTACAATATTAAAATTCAGTTTTGGCAGTAGAGTTTGTATTAGGGAAGTGATTAAGAAGCTTAATTGATTACAATTAATCTCATTATTGCATATACTTGTGTCTCCTCTTGAAGGTGAAATATTTAGGAGTAGGGGGGAAAGAGGCTGTTAAACTAGATAAATATAGAGAAGCAGATAAGCTAAATATTTGCATATAAAAATAAATTAATTATGGAATGAGAACTTACAATAGTATCATATCACCTAAGCGCGGCAGGTGAGATATGCCTCAGCTCAGAAACATTGAGATAAGAAAGTAAAACCAAGTGTGGTTTGAGTTTACCATATTTGCCTCTCACAGTATCTTGCTATCAGCAGACAGAGATGTGGCTTTAAGAAAGTGAAAAATGCCATCAAGTCACAGATTTCTTCCAGCTATACTTGCCTAAAGTGTTATTAGTGAATGCTGGAAGCTGGAAACAAGCATGTGACAGAAGAAAAGGGACATCATTATGTAAATTAGTATTTCTCTCTTAAATACCTTGGTTCAACCAAGCCACTGGGGAGCAGAAGGGAGGTGGTTGCCTTTCTATGTGCTCCCTGGAGAAGTTTCCTGGGCTCATAATCCCACTGTGTTCATGTGTTTGTGAAGAGGCAGCATGACAGAGGTAGGATGCAGGAGTGGGCAGCAGCTATATGTATCCTCAGACCGTTGGAGAATAGATGCTAGGTGCTCTTGGTTCCTAACCCTGAGAGGCTACAATGTGGGTTGAGGAGAATTCAAAGAGATAGAGCCTTTCCTGAAGGCAGGGGATCAGTATGTATGGTTACCTGAGTCACAGGTCTGAATACTTTTGTCAACAGTGATGTTGATTTAATTGTATATGAGAGGAATAAACTGAATATTATAGGGCTGCTTAAATTTTAGGACAAGAGACACATGTTTATTCTCTGTCTTCACATTAAAGGATTAAGTTAATTCCTGATTCCTTTTTAGCACAAACCCAGTCACAGACACTGTAAGCTTTATAAACTGAAGAATTATTACCTATGGCTTGGCATCATTGGTGAAATTTTTTTTCCACTCTTGCTGAGCTAGGAATGAGTACATTATACAGCTGGTATTTAATTTAAGCACACACACATTTTGATTTTTTTGGTGACTTCTTTCTCTCTCCCTCTTATTCTCTCTCTCTCTCTCTCTCTCTCTCTCTCTCTCTCTCTCTCTCTCTCACACACACACACACACACACACACACACGCTTACTTACATTTAATCCTATAAGCACACTGAACTGAATCATACAATTCAAGATTACCAAGCTAAGTCAAATAAATAGATATTTGAAGGGGTCTCTTTTTCTTCTTTTTCTGTCATTTTTTTCTCCCTCTCCCTTTCTTTCTTTCTCTTTCCCTGTTACCCAGGATCAATACAGAATACAGTGTAACTCTTCTAATGCACATGTATAGATAAATCTTTCTTTCCTGCTGTCATATAAATAAGACATCTGTTCAAGGGGCATGTTAAAAACTGGCCTGGACTTCTTAATATCTGAAACCTAAATCATGGTTAACCTGCAATACTTGGGAATGGAGAATCCATTAGTTAAAACATAGAGCCATGTATTTATACACCCACACATCTGGCATGCACACACACACACACACACACACACAGGGTGAGGTGAGGTGGGAGAGACAGACACACAGAGAAATTTTGAAATTTTTAGCAGGAATTACTTGTCTAAATTAAAATATTATTACCCTTTCCAAGCCTGGAAAACATCGCTCTAACCATGCTTTCTCCACCAATTTGAATTTGTTTTCCTCGAAGGCAGGTACAGTCCAGTGCACCAGGCTTCCTTTGCCCTGTCCTCCTATGACAAGATCAGAATAGGGGTGGGGGTCAGGGATCACTTATCTCTGATTAAATAGATTCTGGTGCACTGTGTGTTCATACACAGAGTGGAACGTGTGGTCCCATGCATCTCTCATCTTCTGTGCAGATTTATAACATGCTTTGACACTCCTGATGACTTACTTAATAAAGACTTTAGACTGGTGCAAACTCTTGTGTGCATCCCTCTGCTCCCTGTAATGTCGATTCTGCCTTCCCAAACTGAAAACGGTGCTTCCTATAATTCATCAGACACTGTAACGGGGCTTTTACCAGTGCAGGGAGCAGCTACATCTAAAGAGACAGTCACTTGTAATGCACAGCGCAGACTGGCTTTGTGCAAACTGTACTTAGCCTCCATGATGAAATGGCAAGGTGAGTAATTTAACAAATGTCCTCTTCTCTGTTTCTTTTCCTCACAAACAAATTCCTAATTGGGGCAGCAGTGTGCTCAGGTGAGATCGTGCATCGGTGCCCCTCAGTTTCTCTTTCCTCGGGTGGGAGGGGAGTGTGGGTCACGGATGGTATTAAATAGCTCGATTCTGGGTCACGTTGTTATCAGGGCAAGTCTCTCCATGTGACTTTTACAAAGGCACTTTTATAGAGGCAGACTTAGCAGGCAGGCATCTCTTCACTCTCCCTCGCCACTCCCTTTCTCACATGAACGTCAGACTTGACGGCTGTTGGCTCTGCAGCCATGTCGTATGAAGGCAAGTGAAATACACCCTCTGGAGACAGAACGGAGGGACAGAGGGACCATGACCTCCATGTTCAAATGTCTGTGTAGTCTTAAAGAAATCCATACATGCATATGATATATGTGTACTTCGGTCACATTCACTTATCAATTCCCCCTCTGTTCCAGATCCCCCTAACATACCCCCCTCCAAACTTCATGCTCTCTTGTCTTTTTTTTTAACCCACTGAGCCCATTTACCACTGGAATAGGGACCACCCACCAGAGGCATGAAAAACAAAACAAAGCAAAACAAAACAAACAACAACAACAACCCAAAACTGGACGCTCTCTACTCCAGTAGCTGTCAGCCATCAGTTGGACCTACTCAGCTGGACCTAGCTTTATGTAAGAGTAAAAATAAACGCTGTCTAACCATCACAGGGCAAAACATGTCTCAAGGGAATGACTTTGAAAACAGGCAGGCTAGGAAGGAAAAGAAAAAGATGAACAGCTTAAGTCCAGTTTGTACTTGTACATGACATTTGTTGTATCTGGTCATTGTGGAAATTACATATCTTCTCCGGAGTTGAAGAAATGCCATCATTATTGTAAAACAAACACAAAGGAATTGCCTTTGACCTGGAAACCCCTTTGAGACACTGGTGCTTGAGTGATCTTTACAACAGGACTCACCAGACTTCCTGGGGTGGGGGGATGTGAATGAATGGGAGGCTGCCTTGATGTTCTGTCTTTCCCACAACCCAATCACATAAGTTCTGTGTCATTGTGGGACTTTTGATGGAGCTAATTATCTGAAATAAATACAGGCCTGATAAGCCCAGTAGTGATAAGAGTGAAACAAAGTAAGATGTCCCCCCTCAACCCTGGTTAAATTCTCAGGAGACCTTGGCAAGATTAAATGTCTTAAATTTAGGATAGTCAAAGAAACCTTAAAGGTATTTTAAGAAATCTGAATTCTGAACATTTCTACTTTGGTGATAGGGCGCTGAGCAGTGGCTAGAGTACGTGCTTACAGAGCCTGCATAAAATCACCTGTACTATCTCTAACAAAGAGACAAAACAGCACATGGTGGGGCATACCCGTAGCCCCAGCATTTGGGAGGTAGCATCATGAAGATTAGAAATTTAAGATCATACTCAGCTGTATTTAGCCTGTTCTTTGCCAGTCTGAGCCACATGAACATCTTTTGTAGAGAAGAAAAAATAGGGGCGGGAGAGATGTCTCAATGAGTAAGAGCAATGGTTGCTCTTCCAGAGGACCTGAGTTGGATTCTATTCATGAACTAACAGCTCACAACTGTCTGCCATTCAGTTCTAGGGGCTCAGTGCCCTCTTCTGACCTCCACAGACATCAGGTAAGCACATGGTACACAAAGAAGACTTGCAAGCAAAATATGTTTAGTATACTATAAAATACACATAAATTCGTTTGATATACTCTAAAATTAATTTCTTATATCAGAGTTGGCCACAGGATACACAGGAACACAGCAGGTTCTAACATCTACCTGTGTCTAAATCATGGGGCAGAAAATTCTCCTTAACTGGCAGGCCTGCTGAAGTTGATCTGAAGACCTTGTCAGGCTAGCACACTGTTCTGTGACCTGAGGACATCATGAAGCCATGGCTACATACCCAGAGTACCCATCACCCCTTAGCCCTATCTCCAATCTGAAGCTAATGCATCTTCCTTTCTCTCACTCCCTCTTCCCAGTGAGCTATTTAACTCACATCCAGAGGAAAAGCAACCATCCACATGCACAAAGTACAAACAGGGTTCACACAGAGCACTTGAATAGACCAAGCGGCAGGGGAGTACTTCAGCACATCTCCTGCCAAGATTCTTCTGGAGACTGAGAAATGGAAACTAATGTTTGGACTTGGTTTAGATAGCTGGGTGGGCAGAGAGCAAGCAAGGTCCCCGGCAGGGCCTTTTCCTGAAAAGATGCAATCCTGGGGATTGAACACCTGTCTACACTGCCATAGCAGCTTCCTTTCTCAGTGTTTCTTCCATTGTTCTTGCATCACTGAAATGCTTTAATGTGATTCTGCTTTCAGGACTCTGTGCTTGGGTTCTGAGGTCTCATTGGTGCTGAGCTGATTCTTCTTCTGTCCTGCCATCCTGTACACCATTCCTTGGGAAGGCTCAGGACTGTAGTTTAAGGTTCTTCATACAGTGTCCAGAGACTGAGTACTAAACCTCAAAGATAATTAGCTATGAATTTGAAAGTAAATGGGGCATAGATCAGGTATGGGAAGAGACAGGAGAGCCATCCAGAGGGTCAGAAAAATGAATAGAAATATGTAGCAGGGGGTGTGGAACTGGGGGTAGCCAATAGAATGTCCCAGATGTTAGGGAACCAAGAGTTCCCCAGGACCCAATGGGGATGACATTATCCAAAATACCTAACAAAGAGGAGATAGATCCTATAAAGACCATCTCCAGTAGATAGGCACAGCCCTCAGTTGAGGGATGGGACCACCCACCCATCTCAAAAATTTTAACACAGAATTGTTCCTGCCTAAAGGAAAGGCAGGGACAAACTATGGAGCAGAGACTGAAGGAAAGGCCATCCAGAGACTGCCCCACCTAGGGATTTATCTCATCTGCAGACACCAAACCTTGACACTATTGCTGATGCCAAGAAGTGCTTGCTGACAGGAACCTGGTATAGCTGTCCCCTGAGAGGTTCTGCCAGAGCCTGACCTATACAGATGCAGATACTCATGACCAACCATCAGACTAAGCCCAGGGACCCCAATGGAAGGGTTAGGGGAAGGAATGAAGGAGGTGAAGGAGTATTTCAACCCCATAAAAGAACAATATCAACTAATGGGACCCCACCCCAGAGCTCCCAGCGACTAAACCACCAACCAAAGAGTATACATGGAAGGATTCATGGCTCCAGCTACACATATAGCAGAGGATGGCCTTATCTGGCATCAATGGGAGGGGAGGCCCTTGGTCCTTGGAGGTTTCATGCCCCAACATAGGGGAATGCTAGAGTGGTAAGGGGGGAGTGGGGGTGTGGGTGGAGGAGCACCCTCATAGAGGCAAAGGGGACAGGAGATGGCATAGGGGTTTGCAAAGGGTAGAATGGGAAGGGGGACAACATTTGAAATGTAAATAAATAAAATAACCATGTTAAAGAAAAGAAAGAAAGAACCCTTTAAATTCAACAGGTATTCTGGTAGAGGAACATGTAACACGGACAACAGAGACGATCAAATAAAAAAGAATATAAATAAAATATTTCTGGCTTTTTAATTTTTCAATCTTACTCTAAATTGATATAAATATTGTAAAGTTGGTGCTGTCAATGTGATTCAGCATTTTAAGGGCAGTTGGTTCCTCTTGCGGAGGACCTGAGTTCAATTTCCATCATCCACATGGTGTAGCAGAATTTTTCCCTGTCCAATCACTTTAAATATTAATACAAGAACCCTGTGATTGGAGAAAGAAAAGGGAGGCAGTGTGAAAAGTGGCAGAGACAGAGATGGAAGAGACAGGAAGGGAAGGAAGATGGCCAAGAGGAGGACAATCTAGATTTCTCGTGGCTTTAAATAGCCACAGGTAGGTATAAATATCATAAAGGATAGAATATTTGGGGTAACTTGTCTAACCTAGGTCGGCAGCTTGTATCATTATCAACTGGCTCTGAAATTATTGTGTGTGCATCTTGTGAATTGAGAATTTATTGGTAGGTAAATATGAGTGATTAGTTATAAGTTTCAAGAGTTTTTATTTTACCGGGTTACTGGGTATTGTGACAGCTGACCGAGAAGTGGGAGATCATTGCATGGGGCTGGCATGGCAACAACCAGTCAAGGGTTGGAGTAAATGGGATGGAGACGTTTCAGGAGCTCTGGGCCAGAGAGTCTGTTGAGATGAGAACACCCTGTTGGTGGTCTGCTGGTGCCTGGAGTAGCATGGGAACTTGCTGTTTCTTTTTAAATATTTCCTGCAACACACATGGTGATATGTAACAGTCTATAATTGTAGTTTCAGCGGTATCAAACACCCTTTTCTGCCCTGTACCTCAATACTAAGCATGCGCATGGCATGCACATATGCATGCAGGCAAGATACATAGAATAAAAACAAATAAATCTTTAAAATAGTACTTTAAAGAAACGTCATACCTGGAGAGTGCCTGTTGTCTCAAGAAAAGGCAGGTAGCTGTGGGGAGATTACATAGTGGTGAAATGCTTGCTTTGTGTCTTAGTTCGAGTTTTACTGCTGTGAACAGACACCATGAGCAGGGCAAATCTTACAAGGACAACATTTAATTGGGGCTGGCTTACAAGTTCAGAGGTTTAGTCCATTATCACCAAGGTGGGAACATGGTAACATCCCGGCAGGCATAGTGCAGGCATGGTGCAGAGAGAGCTGAGAGGCTAAGAGTTCCACATCTTTATATGAAGGCTGCTAACAGAATACTGGCTTCGAGGCAGCTAGAATGAAGGTTTTAAGGCCCACACCCACAGTGACACACCTACTTCAACAAGGCCACACCTTCTAATAGTGTCACTTCTCCAGTTCTGCCCTGTGTAGCACTCTAAGCTCAGGTTGATCCACTCTACTGCTGTTCTTGGTGATCACTCCATGGTACTGGCATCTCCAATACACTGGGTTCTTCCACTAGGCTTCATCAATAGCCTGTCATAGGCTCTCTTCATGGTGCCAAGACTCAACTCCTTCGCTTGACCCCTTCAGTCCTGGGCCATCAACTGCAACTGAGGCTGTGCCTTCATCAATGGCCTTCCATGGCTTCTCACAGTACAAAGCCTCAACTGCTCTTCATGACCCCTTCATGCCTTCAAAACCATTACCACCTTACACATTGCCAAGTTTAGCTGCAGCATGAGGTACAACCTTGGTTATCTCTAGAACACAGCTTCTTTGTGCTCTCAGAAAACACTTTCCATATGATTTTACCTCGGTGATACCAGTCTCTTGTTAAACACCTCTAATTCTTAGCTCCAGATAACCAACATCAATTGTCCTAGTAGTCCCTTCTGTTCTTAACTCTAAAGTCAGAGCCAAATGGCCCAAACTGCTGAGTTCTGCTGCTTACTGGGGCTGGAACATGCCCCACTCCCTTGTTCACCTTTATTAATGCTTGAATTAAAGGTATACAAAGAGCTCAAGAAGCTGAACTCCAGAAATGCAAATAACCCCATTAAAAAGTGGGGTACAGAGCTAAACAAAGAATTCTCAGCTGAAGAATATCACATGGCTGAGAAGCACTTGAAAAAATGTTCAACATCCTTAACCATCAGGGAAATGGAAATCAAAACAACCCCGAGATCCCCTCTCACACCAGTCAGAATGACTAGGATCAAAAATTTAGGTGACAGCAGATGCTGGCAAGGATATGGAGAAAGAGGAACACTCCTCCATTGCAGGTGGGATTGCAAGCTTGTACAACAATTTTGAAATCAGTCTGGCGGTTCCTTAGAAAACTGGACATAGTACTACTTACTACCAGTAGATCCAGCAATACCTCTCCTGGGCATATACCCAGAAGATGTTCCAACTGGTAATAAGGACACGTGCTCCACTATGTTCATAGCAGCCCTATTTATAATAGCCAGAAGCTGGAAAGAACCCATATGTCCCTCAATAGAGGAATGGATACAGAAAATGTGGTACATTTACACAATAGAGTATTACTCAGCTATTAAAAACAATGAATTTATGAAATTCTTGGGCAAATGGATGTATCTGGAGGATATCATCCTGAGTGAGGTAACTCAACCACAAAAGAAGTCACTTGCTATGCACTCACTGATAAGTGCATATTAGCCCAGAAACCTAGAATACCCAAGATACAATTTCTAAAACACAAGAAAATCAAGAAGGAAGACCAAAGTGTGGATACTTCATTCCTCCCTAGAACAGGGAATAAAATATCCATGGAAGGAGTTGCAGAGACAAAGTTTGGAGCTAAGATGAAAGGATGAACTACCCAGAGACTGCCCCACCCGGGGGTCCATCCTTCCCATAATCAGCCACCAAATGCAGACACTATTGCATATGCCAGCAAGATTTTGCTGAAAGGACCCTGATAGAGCTGTCTCCTGTGAGGCTTTGCCAATGCCTGGAAAATACAGAAGTGGATGCTCACAGTCATCTATAGGATGGAACACAGGGCCCCCAATGGAGGAGCTAGAGAAAGTACCTAAGGAGCTGAAGGGGTCTGCAACCCTATAGGTGGAACAGCAATATGAACTAATCAGTACCCCCAGAGCTTGTGTCTCTAGCTGCATATGAAGCAGAAGATGGTCTAGTCAGCCATCGTTGGAAAGAGAGGTCCCTTGGTCTAACAAACTCTACATGCCGCAGTACAGGGGAATGCCAGGGCCAAGAAGTGGAAGTAAGTATGTAGGGAAGCAGGGCAGGGGGAGGGTATAGGGGACTTTTGGGATAGTATTTGAAATGTAAATGAAGAAAATATCTAATAAAAAAATGGTGTGTACCACCACACTTGGGCCCAAGATTTTCTTCACCTAGAACTTTCTCTGTCCCAGGCTGGCCTTGGACAAATAGATTCAGAAATCTATTTGGCTTTATCTCTGTGCATTAAAGGTGTGCACCACCATGGCTTGATCTAAATTTAGCTGGGTAGGATCTTGCCCCCAAATCCTACTCCCTTAATCTGCTATCTCCTACAACATAGGATTCAGCTCTATTCTACTTCATGGTGCCCATTTAAAATTTAAATGATATATTTTATATTTTTTCTTTCTAACCTTGCTACATTTGTTCCAAATATTCTTCATGAGACTTAACCAGAGAACAAAATCTATGCTGGGTATTTCTGAGACTTCCATTGTCAATGCAATTAATATAAATCTCTTTACCATAGCTTTAGGTAGACTCTTCACATAAGGGCAAAAAGCAGCCACACTCTTTACCAAAATATCACAAAACGTTCTCTTGGCTGCATATTAAAATTTTTCTCCCCTGAAACCGTTAGATCCAGGCTTCCACAATTCACATCACCCCCAGCAACAAAGTCTTCCTTTAAGTCCTACTTAAAGCATTCTATTGCTTTCCAAATCCAAAGTCCCACAATACACATTCTGCCAAAAAACAGCATAGTCAGGCCTATCACAGCAATAAGTACCTCTGATACCAACTTCTGTCTTAGGGTTTTACTGCTATAACAGACACTATGACCAAGGCAACTCTTATAAGGACAACATTTAATTGGGGCTGGCTTACAGGTTCAGATGTTCAGTCCATTATCATTAAGGCAGGAACATGGCAGCATCCAGGCAGGCATGGCTGAGAGTTCTACATCTTCATCTGAAGGCTGCTAGCAGAATACTGGCTTCAAGGTAGCTAGGATGAGGGTCTTAAAGCCCACATCCACAGTGACACACCTACTCCACTAGGGTCATACCTTCTAATAGTGCCACTTCCTGGGCCAAGCATATGCAAACCATAATGCCTTGCGAGCATGAGGACACAAAATAGACTCTCAGAACCCAACTAAAAAATTGTGAGCAAGATATGGGGCATCTGTAATTCTACTGCTCAGCATGCTGAGATAGGCTGGTCTCTGGGACTCATTGGTCACAAGCCACAAGAGAATGAGAGATCCTGTCTCCAGAAACAGTGTCGCCAACACTGTTTGAACATTTCCAACTCAAAGTTGTCCTCTGGCATCCATGTGCACCTGCACATTTATGAATACACAACTATAGGAATCTGCCTGCATGCTCACATCAAAAAAGGGGAGAGGCAAAGTTAAAACAGGCAAAGAGGATTTCCCAAACTAAGTCTGTAAGTTTGACCACTTTGAAAACTTCCCAGGCTGCAGAGAAAATGGTTAACCTGAAATTTTCTGTAATCCCAATGGGTGAAAACCCATGTAGATTCTATTACTAAATTACATAATCATGGAATGATTTTGTCTCTATTGCCATGTTGACCCTAGGGGCCTATAAAATATCCTTAAACATTATCTAAGAAACTTGAACTTGATACAGAAAGAGCCCCAACTTAAGAAGGATTTACTGTGAAGTTTTCTTTAGGAAAAAAAAGAATTATCAGACGTCTTCACATTTCCATATAAAAGACTTCATGACATATAATCCTCACAATGAGTAAACTTGCTGCAGGTTTATTCGAAGCACATGATGAAGATCAATTATTTGCCATACTTCTGGTTGACATCTTTTTCTGACTTTAGTTTGCCTGGAGAAGAGAAGGCTGCCCTCAGACTGAGTTTCGGGACTTGCTCAACCCTTCCTGCTGCTAATTCACACCTAAAGGCAGTGATGCTGTCAACCCAGTCTATCAGATGTCTCTTGTATTACAGATAAGGAACTCTTCTTCTACAGATGCAGAGACCAGAAGAGGAGAGATACCAATGACTGATGACACCTGCTGACAAGTGTCTCTGACCTGGCCTAAGACTGATATGCCAACACCTGTATAGGCTAATTATTAAATGAAAGACAGAGCCATTCAAACATCCGCTGTGATTCTGGGGACATAATTTTCTTTATTCTACTTTACATTTATTTCATGTTACTGATAATTCCCTACAAGAGCACTACCTTGACATCATTTATAATAGGTTGCAGGGACTTTCTTTTAGGGTCATATTTTGTTTGGCTTTGGTACTAAAGTCTGAACCCAGGGCTTTGAGTAAGAAAGGGGAAAAGATTGAATGGTTGGCTGAAACATTTATCAAAAGATGGCCTACTGAAAAGGACATGGAGATGCCTAATATCCTTTGGCATAGTGTTGCTAAAGGGATTTTAAGAGTCAGGAATATTGCAATGCTGGTGCGGCTATGCCATATGAAACCTAATCCTCCACAATGGGAAATCACAGAAGACATGCCCTGCACGAATCCTCTAAGATGCAAATGCTGAGGGGCACCAGCACATTTGAAGAGCTTTGCTGTCACACATGCCCTTGTACCAGATCTTAGGGATGAAGGCACTGCTGCTCAGTTAGATGAATTAAATACAATGGGCTTAAAATTTGGCCTAAAGTAGCAGGGACCAGGTGGCAACACTGAATCACCAAAGACAAGGAGATAGTAGTTATCATAATGGGTAGCACAGACAAATATTATACAATTATATATTATATATAATAGTATACAATATGTAATATAATATATAATGCTATATATTTATATATACACTGAGAGTGTGGAATTAAGCACCAATTACCTAAGTCTGAATGATATTATTTCTCTATTTTGAGTAAAAGCCTTCAGGAAAACCTTTCTGTATGCAAATTTCCTCAACTGTGGAATAAGAAAACCAATCTCAGTCACTTCATCATTGCTGTGTAAGACTCATTTAGAAAATATTTCAAATGATTAAAGCAGTGTCTCAGTATGTAGTGGGGACTCACCGAATGCAAGCAACTAGTGGTAGTGGCAGTAGAGCACTCTCCATATTTGTTAGAGTTTCAGTAAGTTTTAACAGTGATCAGAACCAAAGCAAACCAAAACTAACATAAAAAATTTTAAGAATGAACTGAGATGCAACCATTTGTAGAAACTCCAGTAGCTGATACCACCTGCAGGTAAGTGGTTTATGAACAGCGCTACTGAGATCACTTGGGGCTTTCTGTATTGTGTCTCATGTTTCCTCTCAGCATCACTGCTTTGAAGTTCTCACAGATACATAAGCTTAGTGAATAGTGCCAAGCTGAGGGAGCACCAAACCTCCTACAGGACAGCATGCCTGCATGAAATAGCACTGAACACTAAATTAGAGCCAATGCTTGTTCAACTATTTTATATCTCATTTGGTGACTTTCAAACTGTCCAATTATTTGGAGAGGAAACGCAAGTTTATGATCCCAGAAGGCTCATCACAACTCAAATACAGTGTTCTCACTGAATCAGGAAGAACTTCACTTCCTTCGAAGTCCAGGTGATCTCCAAAGGTCTGCAGCTCACCTGAGCCATACTCACTGCAGCGGATGAGAAATGAAATGTGGAATTCATAATGAATAGAGAAGAACAATTCCATTCTACTGACCAGTACTGTAGCCAACTTCAGCACTGTGTCCCCTATGTCCTATCCTGTTTTGGGGGTCATGATCTCTTTTTGTCCTTATTCTCTCCAAGTAAGGCAGGCTGGCTGGGCAGCAAAGCTCAAGGATCCACCTGTTTCTACCTCTACAGCACTGGGATTATAAATACAGGCCACCATTTCTTTGGTAGATTGGTTCTGAAGATCTGCATACAGGTCAAGTTCCTGTATATAATTACCTTGTAAAGTTTTACCTGTAATACTGTTATGAAGGCAGTTAAATTTGAGTGTGGTTTGGAGGGAAAAAAATGTCCAGATTTTAACATGGATTGTGAGGAGAAGTATTTTAAGATTTCTACACACACACACACACACACACACACACACACACACACACCACACACACAAGAGAGAGACAGAGAGACAGAGACAGAGACAGACAGAGATAGAGACAGAGACAGTGAGTCAGCGAGTGACAGAGACTGAGGCAGAGAGAAACTTTGTGTGTGTGCTCAATGAATCAACATTCCCGGTTACTCCCAAATATATCAGTAACAATACTGTATTTCATAGACATTTGAAAGTAAAGCTATTAGGTACTGTAGTGGCTACTCCTGGTTGTCAACTTGACTATATTTGGAATGAACTACAATCCAGAATTGGAAGGCTCACCAGTGACCCTAATCTGGAGGCTGGGAGATAGAAGTTTCTGACCTCGATCTTGGTATGGAGATCTTGAGTCATAGTAGCTATGGATTCCTGAAGATTAAGACAGGGAGATCTCTGAGTTCAAGGTCATCTGGGATTAAAGGTGTGGTGGCACACACCTTTGATCTGGGCTACACCTTCTGCTGGAGACCATATAAGGACATTGGAAGAAGGAAGTCTCTCTCTCTCCTTTGCCTGCTTGCCTTGCGGGACTGAGCAACTGCTAGATCCTTGGACTTCCATCCACAGCTGCTACCGACCATTGTTGAGAAATGGACTGCAGAATGTAAGTCATCAGTAAATTCCTTTACTATATAGAGACTACCCATAAGTTCTGTGACTCTAGAGAACCCTGACTAATACAGAAGATGGTACCAGAAGTGGGGTATTCCTGTGCCAACCTGACCATGTTTTGGGGAGGACTATAGAAGGACTTTGGAAAGTTGGGCTAAAAGATCCATTCGGTGTTAAGAGCTCTGTGGGATGTTGTGTAGGAGCTTGGAACATAATGTTGAAAACAGTGCAGAAGAGGAGGCCTGGCTTGTGAAATTTCAGAGGGAAGATTAAAGACTCTTTTCAGGGCCATTGCTATTTTGATTGAGAAGATTCTGTGGTTCTGGTTAGCTGGGGCTGAAGAATCAGCTGTGATTATCAAGATACCAGAACTACTAAAACAAAAACTTTGCATTACAGGGACTATTGATACTGGTTAGCTGGAGCTAAGAAATTAGATGTGATTAAGAAGAGACCAGCATCATTGAGGTGACATCTTCTGGGAAGTGTTTTCTGAAATCACAAANAGGCTGTGTTCCAGAGATAGCCAAAGTTGTACCTCGTGCTGCAGCAGGACTTGGTAATGTATGAGTCACCTAGGTGATACTGGTTTTGAAGGCATGAAGGGGTCATGCAGAACACCTGAGGCTCGGCACTGTTAGAGGTCATGGAAGGCCATTGGTGAAGGTGCAGCCTCAGTTGCAATTGATGGACTGAAGGGGTCATGCAGTGTTTTGGAGATGCCAGGACTATGAATAACCACCAATTACAGCAGCAGCAGTGGAGTACAGGCATCTGGAGTCTAGAGGAAAAGCCATGTGCTACAAAGGACAGGGCTGGAGAAGTGACCCAAGCCCTTGGAGAAGCCCAGAAGATCGTGAGTTGGATCTCAGACATTGGACAGTTGGAGTTTAATTTTTGCTTTTGATTGTGACTGTGCCCTGATATTTTTCCCTCTTGAAGGAAGAAAATATTTTAGTGGATCCCACAGTTAAGAGACTTTTAATTGTAAAAAGACTTTGGATTTTAAAAGATATTGGATATTGAACTTTTAATATGTAAAGACTGTGGGACTTTTAAAGTTGTTTAGATCTTGGGGATGAATAAGAAAGTAACGGTTGAGCCTTACTAGTGATGGGTTTGTGTGTCAAGTTGAGGAGGGGTCAATTGTACTGGCTAGTTTTGTGTCAACTTGACACAGCTGGAGTTATCACAGAGAAAGGAGCTTCAGTTGAGGAAATGCCTCCATGAGATCCAGCTGTAAGGCATTTTCTCAATTAGTGATCAAGGGGAGAGGCCCCTTGTGGGTGGTGCCATACCTGGGCTGGTAGTCTTGGTTCTATAAGAGAGCAGGCTGAGCAAGCCCATGGAAACAAGCCAGTAAAGAACATCCCTCCATGGCCTCTACATCAGCTCCTGCTTCCTAACCTGCTTGAGTTTCAGTCCTGACTTTCTTTGGTGATGAACAACAGTATGGAAGTGTAAGCTGAATAAACCCTTTCCTCCCCAACTTACTTCTTGGTCATGATGTTTGTGCAGGAATAGAAACCCTGACTAAGACAGATACTGAACAGCAATGTTTGGGTGGACAAAGGGCCCACGAATTTCCAGCCCTAGCAGAGATGTCTTTAACAGCTGATTGCTGTTGGGAGGGAAAGAAGCTGTTTCCTTCAAGGATTTAGTCTCTGAGAGGGTATCTATGCTCCAGTAGCTGGTTCTATGCCTGTGCACATACAGGCAGCACTAAGTGGATGCAGTAGACTAAAACAAAAAGAGAGACAGCACATGGAGATGGGAGGGGAAAGCCATCTCAGGGCAAAGGGGGGGATCAAAAAGGCAAAGTGATCAAAACACATAATATATGTGAATGAAATTCTCAAATGATGAAATGATAAAGAAAAAAGTTAGGTAATATTTGCCACAATTGTTAAATGTTCATGATTTCCTCTTGATGCGGTGGTTAATGCTTGAAGTCAGGTTTCTAAATGGATGCTGATGGCTCTGATTCCACCTGAAATAGATTCACGTCTCAGTGCTACCAATGATGAATTAGGCATCTGGGGAAAATGGTCTAATTTCTCTGCTCAACTCTTGGAATACTTATCATCCAGAGATTCCTTTGAATGTTTCTGGGTTCCATGACTTGTCGTGGCTCTTCCTTACTGCACTTCTCATCTTGCCCCCTTTGTTTCTTGCTTGCCCTTCTTGACTCTTTACGCTGACTGTTACTAGTGGATTACTCTGGTGTATGTGTCTATGTGCCCCTAATGGTCCTATGTAAGGGGATCCCAGTGCCCAAGTAGTTGATAGCAGTGAGAGGTGTGCCCTTGGTCCAAAGTTAAGTCACAAGACTTCACAAGAGATAACAATGCCCTTGTAGAACAGACCAGGGACTCCTTCCTCCCCCCCCCCCCGTGGGGTTCAGAGAGAAGCGTTCTTCATGGGTCAGACACACTCTGGCTTGATCTTGGACTTCGACACCTCTAGAGTTAAATTCCTGCTTCTGATTAGTCAACTACTTTACAGGACATTGTCAGGGCAATGCCAATAGAGGGAGTATGTAGCTCATGATCTCTCTTCTCAGAATTCTGGCTCAATGTGAATTTACCTGGACATTTCCAGTGTCCAGTTGCTCTCTGTACAGTTGGGAGTCTTCCTTTAATGAGTAACCGACCATGATTTGATCTGTAACGTATACAGTAAGAACTTGACAGTTTAGTTAATGTAATCATCGCTGATCTTGTTTTTCTGATCTATTTTTCCTGTCCTTTTCTATGATAGTACATATGTTCCTTGAGTAGTTTATAAAGAGCACTAAGTCTGACTGTGGAAAAGATGGGAATACTGCTTTTACACCACAACGAGAGGAAATTCTCAGAAACAGCCTGAGTGCTGCGATCAGGACAACTTACATAGGTGACATGAACCAGGAAAGGTCATCAACCATACAAGCTTCCATCAGCGCTGTTCCCAAATTTCATTTTTACTGCTTGAGAATTTCATGTATTCATGTAACATGCTTTGATCAGATCCTCCCCTCAGCCCTTGCTCTCTAATTTATTTTCCATCACTCTCCATCATTCCTTGACAACTTCACGTGCTACTTTTAAAAGCCCACTACGTCCACTTAGTACTGACTGTATTTACATGGATGTAGGACCATTTACAGGGAGTAGTCTCTCACGGTCCTCATCCCTGAAGAAAACTGATTCTCCCTCTTCTATTAGCCACCACTTGCCAGTAGCTCCCCAGCTATGGGTGGGGCTTAATTAGTCGCTCCCCTCCCATGCTGGGATAATAATAGTATTAATAATTATTATGAAAATGTCTCTAGTAATTGCTTTTCTATTAGAGGTTGGGCATTCTTGGTCCCTATTGCGCCACCTTGTGGTCACAAGACAACACAAGTTTTCCCATGAAGTAAATCTGGTATGGTTTTCGGTTTTTTTTTCCCCCCTCCTCTCCAATGGGACAGTATTTGGAGTGCATTTTAGCAGTAATAGCTATAATCAAAGTGTGACCATTCAAGGCGGAAAGTAGTATGCACTGAAGGCAAGTGGCCCTGTCTAAGTATGGATTACATGTTCTCTCTCTTCCCTTGGCTCCCTCAACCTAGATTACATATTTGTTAGAAGAAGAAACTGGAGTTCACACAGGCTGTTTTTCTGGATCTACATATATAGTCAAAGGTGTTTGAATAGTGTCCGAAGACAGACAATCTAATAATTCATCATTCTATTTATTACAAGAAAAGTAGTCAGAATTTATATAGTAATCACCAGTAAATTACAGAATGATCATGCACATACACAGAGGGGAAATAGCTTACAAATCACAAATCTCATTACTGAGTAGGATTTGCTTTGTAGGCATGCACATTCCATTCCAGTAAATTGTATGGACCTCACGGATCTGTAATATTTGCTTACAGAATATTTTTGTTCTGTCTTGTCTTCTAAATTCCAACTTTGTCAGCATCCAGAGCTGAAGAGTAGAGAAAGATAGGACTCTCCATTCGCCTACAGAGTGCTGCTTGCTAGGGAGTAAATATTACATTTTCAAATTCAGAAATGAAATAGTTATGGTCTTACTGCATCAAAGCCTGTTTGCTTTGGCATATACAGACAAGGATCAAAGTATTAGATAACAGTAAAGTCCAATAACTCTCTCACTTTATGGAGGAAAGAGAGAAGAGAGAAATGTGTGAGAGATACAGAAGGGAGAAAGAGAAAGAGGTAGAGATAGAGATATATAGAGAGAATATACCAGTATATTATCCTGTTAACATTGGCTTTAAGTATACATCCACTTGTCCATCCGTCTGCCTGTCTGTCTGTACCTCCATCCATCTGTTTGTCCATCCATCCCTGCTCTCTACCTCTATTTCTTTGACATTATGTCTATCCTGTTCATTCCCTCTTGAGACAATGTTAATTATCAACTTGATAGAAACTAGAATCACCTTGGAGATACATCACTGAGTGAGTTTGTGTCTGCGTGTTTATCATCTTTGTTATATTAAGTGAAAAGGAGAAGATCCATCCACAGCGGGTGGTGACCACTACCTGACTAGAACTGTAAAGAGTATAAATGGAGAAAGAAGACTTAGCATTAGAGTATATTCCCTTCTCTCTGTTTCCTGACTCTGGGTTTCACGTGACCGGCTAATTGAAGATGTGAATACCTTCAGCCTCTTACTACAGTTGACTGTACCTTTAAGTATGAACTGGAATAACCCCTTTCTCCTGTAAGTTGCATTTGTTAAGGTTGTTTTTTCTTTTTTTGTTTTTGTTTTTGTTTGTTTGTTTGTTTGTTTTTATCACTGTTACAGATAGATGTAACTGAATCATGAGCCCTCTTATTTGGTTTATGCATGCCTTAGACTCCCTCTGTATTTTCATTTCTCAGTCGCTCTCTTTTTGTTTTTACCATCTAGCTTATGCTAAAATCTATAATAGTTAGCGATCTTAATGTGAATCCAAACTCTTGGGATCCCTCCATGTGGCCTCAGGCAAATGAATGCAAATGTTTAAAGCCTTTCCTTCCCATTAAATGGGGATTAAAGTAATTCTATACAAGATTATAACAATTAAAGTGATGCATCAAATATAAAAGAACTGTAACTGATGTAATTATATTTTACTTAAAATGTAAATAAGTTTACCTAAAATATAAATTAAAAAATAAAAATATACAAAAAACTGAAAATAAAATAAAAAAAAACAAATTAAAACATACTTTTAAAAACTGGGGAAATTGCCTAATATATAAAGCCTATTTTGTTTTTGTTATATGAAAAATGTGAGGAATTTTAAAATTGCAACCATTTAGAATCTTAAGACACTCTAAAAGCCTTGTTTATAGATCTAACATAACCATAAACAGGAGCTGTGACTCAAGAATTTTAAAATAGAATCTCAAATTAAAACTTTGCATTTAAACTTTCAACCAGTTGCCTTATCATTATCCACATAACATACTGAAGAAGGGGGCCCTGCCTGTAGTCATAGGTTGTTAAGTGGCAAAACTAATTAAAGAATTCAGGCCTTCCACTTCTATATTCTTACTTGTAATTCATGGCAATGAATACAAATTATCTTTCTGCAGCATAATTATTTCTCCCTCTCTTCTCCTCTCCCATCACCTGTCCTCCCTCTCCTCCTCTTTCCCCTCTCTCTCCCCCTTTCTTCTTCCCATTCTTTGTTCCTTCCTTCATCTCTTTACCTGTACACTTCCTCATTTTCTTACCTTTGAGTTACAAGTTGGACTTAACATAGCTGATAAGAAAAGTGAAATTCCTTTAACCTGTATAGGTATACAATTTTTAAAAATAATATACTTTTCATGCCTTCATTATATATTAAGGGTCTACAGTATGTTGAGTCATTCACAGACATTGTAAAACAATAATGAACTGAATAGAAACAAGCCTTGTCCTTTTGCAACTTAAAGTGAGAAAGACAGAAACAATATACATATTTATGTCCGAGTTATTTGTTTAAAGGAATCTACCCATCCGTGGTACAATGGGCACAGGCATCCAGACTAGAGAGAGTTAAATATACAGAGACCTGAGAATTCCAAACAAGAACAAGTGCCTGAAGTAGAGTCCAGGAATCTAGAACAGGACGAAAGGTGTTTTGAATGGGATGTGTTTCAATATGTAGCTAATACCAAACAGGAGCTAAAAGTAAAAAGAATATGTGTGAACTTGGTATTGTGGGAGACTGCCAAACTTAGTTGTAAATTTAAAAGCTCTTTGCATGAGTACTTGCCTAACAATGTAAGTCTGGCTTAGATCTAAGAATCGAATAGCAAAAGGGAATCAGAACTGTATAAGCCAAGACCCTTGAACGCTCTGCTCTGTGATTCTGACATAAAATGGTGTATTAAAGAACAATGAGGAAGCCCAAGAGATGAAGAGTTGCTTAAAACCCAGATAAAGAATACAATACGACGTAGAGAGGAGTGGCTTGATATGATGCAACTACACTGTCTTTGAAATAAAAATGCCTGAGGTGTCTGACTGAAGAGCTGTCCTGACAGAGAGGTGAGATTGTGACGACAACTTTTGAAAAATACAGATACCACAATAGAAGCCATCCCAAATATCAATGCTTGAGAGACAGATGCTCACTTACATCTTTTTATTTCT
This sequence comes from Mus pahari, assembly GCF_900095145.1. Classification (NCBI taxonomy): domain Eukaryota; kingdom Metazoa; phylum Chordata; class Mammalia; order Rodentia; family Muridae; genus Mus; species Mus pahari. The sequence goes on from NC_034603.1 coordinate 78,289,335, forward strand.
AAATTCCTTTCTCTCCTGTCAGTTGGGAGGCAATGTATTGTATTTATGAACAAATGGGGATGGTGACCTGCTAGGGGAGAATAGCTCAAGTAGAAGCAAAATGAAAGAGAAACAAGCAACAAGCCTTTGAACAGAGGAGAAAGGGTGCTAATGACCTGGTTCCTAAGTAGTAGAGGGTGGCCTGCCACCTTAGCTGCAGATACCACAAGGAAACAACATCAACAGCTGGATGCTTACATTTTTTTTTTTTAAAGTTCAGTGAGTAGTAAGATAATCATAGGAAAATGAAGAGTATCATCAGAAATTTAAGGGGGAAGACAAAATTGACATACTCAAACTTATCCTACAAATTAGGAGCTTGAGTGGATTAAGGGAAAAGCAACAAGACTGAACTGGGGTGAAAGGTCATACCTATCATCCCAGAGCTCCGAGTCTGAGATAGGAGAATTGAAAATTGGTCACCAAATAACTGTTGGGATGGAGGTTGAGGAACATAAAATCCTGCCCATAAACCACCTTGTTGGCTGACTGACATGAGGTGCAACAATGTAAAGAGCTGGACATGGCTTTTCTGCACTTCAACCTTGGGTAAACAGGAGAAAAAAAAAAAGATCAAGACCCTTAAGTCTGGGACCTAGTCAGTCCTCATGTGTGTGGGTCACTGTGGGATGAAGAGAAGACAGATTGGGGATATTATACCCATGTCCTATCTAACAGCACACAGAAGGCATGCTGGGCTCTTTGCCCATGAACTCTTTTCACATTATTGTCTGTTCATAAGCTGTAAATAAACTAATAGAAAAATAACAAGTAAGTCATAATTTCTTAATGTTACTGATAATTTCAGTTTTTTGGGAGGTTTAGAATCATCCCTATCCTCTCTATATTCATTTATTTATTTTTTGCATTGCTAATGATAGAGACCAGAGTTTTATACACAAAAGGTAAGTGTCCTATGCCTGAAGTAACAGCCCCGGCATTGGGGATCAGCATTTTTCTTCATTTTTATTTGTTTTGAAGCTTACTTACTAAGGACTTATCATATGAATAAAGCATCTAACATTCTATATGCTCATGTTTCATATTTTGTAAGTAACACGGGCGTTAAGACTTCAGTGATCAAGAAATGATTTTTATCTGTGATTGAAGCATTAATTGCAAGGATCTAGATATAAGTGGTTAGACTAGCATTGCTCTAAAGACTTTTCCCCATGACTTCAGTAGCCAAGTGAGCAAGAATAAATGAACTTTATTAGGTCATTTATCACAACCAACTGTTGAAGGGAAATTGCAAAATGTGTATGGGTTTGATTAGAAATACTTACCTTAGCCTACAAGTTTGTATGCCATTTCATAAGCTTTCTAAGTGTATAATTTTAAAACACAATAAAAGGAATCTTGACTGTGAATATGTAGACTACAAAACAAAGAGCCTGTTTAAATCAAACTAAACATGATGAACAGTAGCTAACATGGGTTGATACTAGACAGACACAACAGCCAGTACACAACATCCAATACTTGCTTTCCTTCTTGATGATTTAACATTTTGCCATTAATGGGTGTGAACTTTTTTTTTGTTATACGTTGCTGTGTAAGTACAAAGTTGATTCTTCACTTCATATCTCATTCCTATTGTAAATCTCGTTAATGATTATTTACCAATAAGATTCATTATTCAGATCAATTGACCCTTTCCCCTACTGACTTTGGAAGGCAAATTTTAAAGTAGTTAGTACAATTGGTTGGCTTGTTGTATACCCTTTCATATCCCTTTAGAACAATAATACCACTTTAAAGTAAGATTCTAAATGTATTTTTCATGATTACGAAATCCACTCTTGAAGGGCACACAATAATGTTAAAACCTATTGGAATATTCTCAGTGCATCTGCCAGAACTTGAGTCTCATAAAAGGGGCTCGCTTTTCAGTGACAAACCCACGTGACTACTTTCAAAGTACCTGCCAGAATATGAGACTACTAAAAAGGCTTCCTTTTCATTGACAAAGCTTTTAAAAGGGATAGTAGTGGGTTCCAGTCTTGTACCAACCTTTTCATGTTACAGAGTGTGCGTGAGTACATATTAGGGTATGAACTGCAACTGTTACATTGCAGCTACTGTGATGACTGATGAGCAGTGTTCCATGTGTGACTTAAACTAGTTATGATCTAAACAAAACTCTAATGCATTTGCCATTCTTGTCACAACACAAGCCAATGTTTACTTTATAGTGAAGTACAGCATATCATTGATCTTTGTTGAATTCTGTGATGGCTAATCTTGATATCATAATTTCTGTCAACTTGACATAAACTTAGACACACTTGGGAAGAGGAAATTTTAATTGAGGAATTGATTTTACCAGAATAACTTGTGGGCATGTCTGTGAGGGCATTTTATGTCTGATAATTGATGTGGGAGGGTCTAGGCCACAGTGGGTGGTCCCAAATCTAGGCAGATGGTCCACAGGGCATTAAAAGAAAGGTAACTCAGCAATGCAGAGAAAATGTCACAATAAGCAGCATTCTTCTGTGGTCCCTGCTTCAGTTGCTGCTCTGAATTCTGTCTATAGTGAGCTATATCCTGTAAGCCAAATAAAGGGTGCTTTATCACAGGAAAGAAAACTAAACTAGGACAGATGTCTACTTGATTAGATCTGGGATCTAATCTAAACCAAGAGACATGCCTCTTGGTGGGTCTTTAGGGCATTAACTAAAGGGGGGGTGACCCTCGCTCAGAGTATACAGCCTATTATGGCCACAGCTTGGATATTAATATGTTTGGGGGAAAACTAGTGTTGCTCTCCAGTGTGATCACCCTATTGCTGTGGCTGCCATCTTTCAGTGTTATGACAACCTACTTTCTTGGCTTTCCAATGTGGACTGAAGACCAGATGCTCTCCAGCAATCCTCCATGCTTTCAGTACCAAATTGGGACTTAGGAAGCATCTGGTTCCCCAGACTGAGGGGATCTACTGAGTTCTCTGGAATTCTAGTGTGTAGATACCCATGGTTGGATGATAAGCTCTCCATCAGTAAAGCTAATCAAGTATCTACTCCCCATGTGGTACAAATTCATTCTACGTGTCCTCTTTGTCTAGAACATCTTAATACAAGTCATTACATGTAAGTAAGTGTGCATCAAAGTTATCCTTATGCTCATTGACAAATATTGGCAGCAGATCACTCTTGAAAATATCAAATTCCCTGTATTGTTGGCTGTTAATTACGATTGGTCCTATCCAACAGTCACTATTTCCAAGGTACATGTGTAGTGAAAAGACAGAACACAAGTGCTTTTGAACTCATAAATAATTTAGAGTCATGATAAAAACAAGTAATAGTCTTTACTGTAGCATCATTTGTCCTGAATAGTACAGTGTATATAATGTTGGCCACAGTAGCTATGATGAAGATGTCTGCATTCACTGGAGGCAAGAATAGAATGATGTCACACTGAGCATTACTTGGATGAGACCTTCCACACCATGTGACACCACGAGAATGACAGTTAGCTGTCTTCCTATAATCCTTGCTGATAGGATACAATACTCCCAAGTCTTACATTCCATTAGAACTGTTTTGAGCAGAGTCTAAAAATCTTTATTTCCAGTACATGAAATTCTTCAGAGGATTGAATCACATCTGGGAAAATTTCTGAACTTTTGGTTGTGCCAAATAGATCACAGAACAAATAACTCTGAAGTGAGCCATGAGGAGAGCCCTGATCCACACCCTCTCCCCTCATCACAGGATGAAAACAGAATAAGACAAATGAGCAAGTTTGCCCATGGGTCTTTGGTAAACATTTAAACTTAAAAAAATCACTACTTTGGTGCACTGGAGTAATGGCCAAGCAGGTAAGGACACTTGATATTCTTGCAGAAGGTGGATTCCATCCCCAACCTTTGCCTAGCAATTCATAATTGTTTCTAACTCTAGTTCCAGGGTGATCCAATACCCTCTGCTGGATTCGATGAGTTCCTGTGCTCACAGATATTTGTTCAGGCTCATGCTTATATCTAAAACTTTTGTCTTTTAAACAAAAATGTTTAATCCTAAATGCACAGACTTTAGAGGGATCCTGTTTTGAACAGAATCTAAAATCTTTATTTCCAGGACATGAAATTCTTCAGAGGATTGAATCACATCTGGGAAA
>NC_034603.1:78293645-78301625 GCF_900095145.1 Mus pahari
GTGTGTGTGTGTATGACGTATTCATATGTATGGAGGGAGTGAATTTGCCTTTTTATAAGTATGTGGAAGTCAAATGTCAATGTTGGGTGTCTTCTATTGCCCTTCACCATAGTTTTCAAGGCAGAGTCTCCCACTAAATCTGACATGAGTCATTCTGGCTAGACAGGCTGGCCAGCAATGGCCTTGGATTCACCCATTTTCCCTTCTCAAGAACCAAGCTCACATGTATGCTGGCATACTGGGTTTTCATGTGGGGTCTAGTGATCTGATCACGGGGTCTAAGACTTGCACACTAAGAAATTTATACATCAAGCTATCTCCATAGATAATCTTTTGTTTTTATTAGAGATTTTTTGGAACTCAAGATTCCACCAACATTATTGGGTAGGCTTTTATTTGTTTTTAATGTGATGAATATTTCCTTTATGTCTTTTCATGGATTTCTATGATTCATTGTTTTTTAAAATCCCATTCAACTGGTTTTTAATCCTCTAATTTGTGTTCATCATAAAAGCAGCTCTAAACTTTTTACCTACACATTCTGCATGACTGTGATGGCTAAATATTCTCTATGGAAGCAGACTAAAGTGACTATTCTTAAAAACTTTTTAAAAGAAGATCAGTTCGGGGTAAAATATTATCTGGCTGAAAATCAACATTTTATGAATATTTTCACATATATTACCCTCTTTCACATATATCTGTCTGTGATACACAAACCTAGTTCAGCTCTCTTGCTTTTTAAGAAGATATTCTAATGAGAACTTAAAATGCACTGTGTATTTAGTACTGAGCTATTTTATACTGGTATATGTTTCATTTTACATGTGTTTGTTACTTTTATCTTACTATGATGAAACACTGTTACTGAAAACAACTCACAGGTTGGGGAAGAGAGAGGGAATGAAAGAGAAGAGAAGAGAAGAATAGGGAAGAGAAGAAAAGGGAAGAGAAGAGAAGAGAAGAGAAGAGAAGAGAAGAGAAGAGAAGAGAAGAGAAGAGAAGAGAAGAGAAGAGAAGAAGAAGAGAAGGAAAGAGAAAAGAGGCTTACAGTTCCAGAGATGAGTTTATAGTGTCTCAGGACCATGGCAGAAGGTAGATGCACACAGGAGTCAGAGAGAGAGAGAGACAGAGATAGAGACTGAGACAGAAACAGAGAGAGACAGAGAAGGAAACAGAGACAGAGACAGAGAGACAGAGAGAGAAATGCAGAAGAAGAGAGAGACAGAGACTGATAAAGACATACAGAGACTGAGACAGAAAATCATAGGGAAACAGGAAGTTGGGTGAGGTTATAAGTCCTCAAACCCACCCTTAGTGATATTCTTCTTGCAGCAGAAGTATACCCCTAAAGGTTCTGTAATAGACACTAATCAGTGCCACCAGCTGGGTACACAGTATTTCAATAACTGAGTCTAAGGGGGACAGTTCTTTTCAGACCACAGTATCCAGGTACTTTCCTTCCCACCTCTCCTGTCATTCCTCTTTATGCCCCTTGTATTTTCATGACACATACATACATGATTTTATGTATCTATAGCTAAGGCAAATGTAATATTTGTCTTTCTGACTCTACCCTTATTTGCTTAATACTGAAATCTCCAGTTACATCCATTCCTTTCTCCAAATGGCATACTTGCATTCTTTTTGTTGCTTGTTTAATAATTTGGGGTGGTTTTTGAGAATCTCTCATATGAATATTGAATCTACATTGTTCTCAGCCCTCTGTCTCTCTCTCCACAACTCCTTGCATGTGTCTGCCTCTCAAAAAAAAAATCATGATTTTATTTATTATTGCTACATGTACACACACACACACACACACACACACAACCTACAGAACCTATCGAGTCCGTTTAGCTCTGCTTGTACATACACATACACTTGTACAGTCAAGAAAGCAATCCCCAGAGGCAGAGGAGGAGGGGACCTGGGTGAGAGAGGGGAGAAAGACAGGAAAAGGGGAACCCAATCAAGTCTGGGGGAGCAGAGAGACGAGGGCCAACAGAGTGAATGGAAACAAGCAACCTCAAGGATGGGAGGCGGAGAGAACCCTCTAAAAAAGCACCGAAGACCTGGGAGGTGAGACACTCTCAGAACTCAAAGGGAGGGACCTTAGATGAAATCCCTAACAGTGCAGAGAGGGAACTCAGAGAGTCCACCTCCAGTAGAAAGACAGGGCATCAAGTGGAGGGATGGGGTTGCCAACCCACAGTCAAAAAAATTCTGACCCAGAATTGTTCCTGTCTAACAGAACTGTAGGGACAAAAATGAAGAAGAGACTGAGGGAAAGGTGGTCCAGTGACCTGCCCAACTTGGGATCCATCTCAAGAGGAGGCTCCAAGGCCTGACACTATTACTGATGCTATGGTGTGCTTACAGACAGGAGCCTAGCATGGCTGCCCTCTGAGAGGCCCAACAAGCAGCTGACTGAGACAGATGCAGATACTAACACCCAACCACTGGACTGAAGTCAGGGACCCCTGTGGATGAATGAGGGAAAGGCTGGAAGAAGCAGAGGAGGAGGGCAGCCCCATAGGAAGATCAGCAGTCTTAACTAACCTGGACCCCTGAGATGTCTCAGACACTGAGCTACCAACCAGGAAGCATACATTAGCTGGTCTGAGTCCCCCTGGTACATACACAACAGAGGACGGCCTGGTCGGGCCTCAGTGGGAGAAGATGTGCCAAACCCTTGAGAGACTTGAGGCACCAGGGAATGGGGAGGCCTGGCAGGGAGGGGGAAAGAACATCCTCTTGGAGACCGTGGAGCGGTGGGATGCTGCTACAGCACGCCTGTAACGTGGTGCATTGGTATCTGTAGGTTCCCCACTCAAAATCTTGGCTGCTACTCAGATGCATCCTAGACCAACAGCAAAGGTAGAGTTCACTCTGACCTGTCAATGGGTGAAAATGTACTAGAGAAAAGATAAAAGCCTTCAAACCGTGTTTCTATGTAAAGAAGGGATCTGAGGAATGGGAAGGGAAAGCTGCAGCCTTCCCAGCACAGGCTTCTGGGAATCTTCTACTGTGAGCTCAGTTTGCAGTCAGCTTTATCAGCTGGGGAAGTTTCTGCTGCATGCCTGGGGTAGGAGAATAAAGTAGCCGTTGGTTCATTTGGCAGCCACAGCTTCCCTGCTTGCCACCCTGCCTGCCCACCCATACACCAACTCCTTATCACTTGCTTAGGGGATACTCACCCTATGCAATTTCCAGAAGCCACTCCACAGCATTGGTTTGGTGAAAGATGATAGTGTCAGGGTCATCACCCTGGTTCGTTTTAACCCCTGTCCTTTATTCATCAATATACAAATGTGTTTAAGAATACTTCCAGGCTTCAAATTTCTAGGTAGTGGATATGTAGAAAAGCTGTGTTTTGGACTTTTCAAGACTGTCAGTTCTACTAGATATGCAAATGAAGAATTGAATTAAAATAGAAGCTGTAGCCAAGACAGAACCCACCCCCCCAAAAAAAAAAAAAAAAAAGTTGAGCAAGAGAAGCATTGGGACACTCTTTAAAGTCCACAACCATATCCCTTTATTTTTGTTCCTGTTATCTCCCCAAGATGGGGAGATAAGTGTGGGCTTGGTATATCTTGGTGAAGAAGAAGACCCTAGCAGAAATGTGTGACTTACAACTCCACACAAGCTAGAGTCTTTCAAGAAGAGGGCCTTTCAACTGAGAAAATGCTTCTGTAAGGTTTGTCTGTAGTCAGTTTGTCTGAAGTGAAAGTATTTAATTAATGATCCGTGGTAGAGGCTCAGCCCACTGTGGGGGGCGCCATTCCTGAGGAAGTGGTCCTGAATGTGTCAGACAGCAAGCTGAGTAAAGCCAGGAGAAGCAAACTAGCAAGTAGCAGTGCTCTATGAACTCTGCTTCAGTTCCTGCCTCCAGGTTCTTCCTGTTTGTGTTCCTCCTCTGATTTCTCTAAAAGATGCACCGTAAGGTCTAAGATTAAATAAATGCTTTCTTCCCCATGTTGGATTTGATCATGGTGTTTATCACATCCATGGGAAAAAAAAAAAAAAAGACTAAGTCATTCTTTTTTTTTTTTTAACAGAGGCAGTACAGTAGCTTTCCTGTAAGACTCAGAATCCAAGCCATCAAGCTGAGATTGAGACAAACGACTCATAATACTGAAGCTTGTCAGCTAGACTCAAACCACCAGCCAACAAACCACAGAAGGCGGCTTCTTGCAGCTCAACCCTGGAGGTTATTTTTCCATGACGTAACAGACTTTCGAGATGCCTTTGAAAGAAAACTCACTGGCAGATCTGTCTGAGTTGGAGTGTCACTGAGGTCATCTGCGCAGACTGAAAAACGTGTCCTGCAGGGACAAGGGTTTTGATACCAGAAGCATTAGTTATGAGGGCTGTCGTCGTTGTTGCTCGCAAGGAAGAGAAAGTATATTCACACTAGGTCATGTGTAAATCCATGCTTGTTTTTACTGGCTCTTAACCCTTTTCCTTCCAGGAATTGTTAAGTTCCTCTGCAGTCATATATCAGCCCTTGGGTATGTTCTCACCGAGGGTGACTGTTTGACGGTAAGGCCTCTCACGGTAGCCCAACAGAATAGAAGTCAGGTCATGCAACTGGTTCCCTGGAAATTACGTAAGAGAGATAAATACCCTGGTATTTCAGAAAGGAAATTATGAAACTCTCATCAAACATGGATTCATATACTCTCTTAAATTCTCTTGTGAGAAAAAAAAATGTTCTTGAAGGAGTCCTTAATGAAGTCATGGATAAAGGTTTTTGCAGGAGAGAGCTTTGGGTCTTAACTACTAGAAATAGACTATAGATCAAATTGTCTTCAGAGGGAGATCTGGAAGGATGTCAGTACCCAGAGAAAGAAAGTGCAATGAGTGGTCTTTAGTCTATCCCGCTCTTTATTCCGCTCACCTTCCTTGTTGCTCTGCTTTCCTCTTCTCTTCCACTCCTCCCCAGACTCCTCTTCCCCAGCCTCCTTCTTCTATCTTCTTCCTCTTCCCCTTCTTCTCTCTCCTTTCTCCATGTCTTACCTACGAGTCAACTCATCCAGGGTTGTTTTCCATTATGACGAAACATTCCCAAACCAATCTATTTTCCTCTCAGGCTGAATCGTTTCATCCTGTGAGTCTGGCTGTGCTTACAGTGTCAGATGTGCCTGGTGCTTTTCTGGCTTGTTCCATTGACATGGGATGGTTTGTGGATGAGACTCGAATGGTGGAACCATTGAGCTTCATTTACAGAGATGCAAACATGTAGTCACAGTGGAGCACAGGCAGTCTTACCTGGATCTCTGCTACACTTGGGGTTTTATTTCATTTGGGTCTCAGAATAACGCAGGGGCCATGGAGAGGGGACACGAGTGGAGGTGAGCGACAGACGTGGAAGGTAAGAAAGTAGAATACTGCAAGCAGTAAATAAGTTTCTGTGTGCACACCAGTGAGGGAGGACCAGTGATTCATTCTGAGACCAGGATTAAGGAGACGTTTATAAATCGCCTTCATGTTGCCTGTATTTCGCAACTATGGATACAGCATTGGTGACTAAGCTCGAGCCCAGGGTGCTAACTGACTCTTATGTTCTGATCACTCCTCGAAGGAAATAGAAAGAATATTGTGATTGTGTTCTTCTCTATGGGGACGGGGGGCTGCCCGAGCTGTCTGTCCTTTGCTTGTGTGTTACTGGAAGGCTGAAATCATTTAGCCTCAGAATTTGGTAGGTGATTCAGCCTTCCAAAAATTTCTGAAGGAGGTGTCAGTATATATTTAGAATTCTTCACACTTTCAATGTAGAAGAACTGTGTGTGCAGTGGGTGCACTGGGTTAGTAGGCGACTTTTAAAGATGCATGCAGACTGTGAAATGTAACTAGGCTTAAAAGCATCTTGAAATCAGATTCGTGGAAGGATATTTCTCAAATGGAGAGTCTTTGAGCTGACCATTGTTTTGTTTGTTTGTTTGTTTGTTGCCACAACATAACATTGTAAATCAAAGCTTGGCTGTTTCCTTTGTGGGGTTTTGCATCTCTCTCTCTCTCTCTCTCTCTCTCTCTCTCTCTCTCTCTCTCTCTGTATGTGTGTGTGTGTGTATGTGTGTGTGTGTGTATGTGTGTGTGTGTGTGTGTGTATTTGTGTAATATATCTAGTATATCCCTTCTTTAATGCATATTAAAAAGGCATCTTGTTTTTATATAAAAATAATGTTCAAAAAGAGCAATAGCTTTGGGGTTTGACATTTACCCAAGTGGGAAATCCATCATTTCTCAGGAAGCGATTTGTAAGCACGACTGCATGTGTTAACACATAAACAACGTTTAATCTCAGCAAATGCAAAAAGCTAGTTCTCCTAATTGGGTTCTATTGGCCAAGGTGCCTTAACAGTCACCATGCTTCTTCGTGTATTTCAGCGAGCTGGCAGGCAAATGGCCATCAGGCTGCAGAAAAGGCATTATTTATAGTGTCAGTTCTTGCTTTGCTAAAACGTGGTGACTCAGTTATGCAAACCACATGAAAGAATAGACGGCTGTACAAATGAACGCTTGCAAAGAGATCATTGCTGATAAAATACAATCAGGAGCTGGAGTGCTGGTGATAGAACGTAAGTCTGTTAGGAATTTAGAGTTCACTGCTAACCTCAGAAACAATTTCTGGAACACTTGCTTATGTGTGGGACTCATTTAAGTGTTATGAACACTTAAAATGGAGACGCTTCAGCCCGAGCCTGAGTGCAAGAGAAGAAATTTCTGGATTTGATCTTCGTAAGTCTATTAAAATATCAAAGTACTTATAAAATGGGCAATGCTGTTATTTGAAATTTTAAAATCATATCATACTGTTACATTTACACTGCTACTACCAGTGTTGCTGGTGATAATTGGGCCAACCTCTTTTATTTTGTATAGTGGTAAAGCCTGTTTTAATGGATGCAGCTTACGCAGAAGGACCTTGGCTCTGCAAGGAAGTGTGCTTAGGGTATGGAAACTAGTCAACGCTAGAGAAAACCCACAGATAGCGATAAGATTTATTTTTAAAATAGGATGCATGAAAGGTGAGCCAGACAATTAGAGTCGCATACTGTATGAAGACCAAAAAGTCTGAGTTTGTGTGTTTTAGAGTCATGGAAAACGGTCTATAGAGAAGGGGTAAGTGGTTAGATGGAAATGCTCTGTGTTTTCAGAGTCGCACTTCTAGGGATACCATGAGGGTTATATCCTGCACAGCGCTGTGCAGGGCACAGTAGATATTCGATTCAAAATCAGCAGATTTAGAATTTGTGTCATCAGGCTCCATGCTTGTGAGAGTGATGATCAGAGAATATTCTTTGTATCACTATTTTTTTTTTTTAAATTTAAAACGGGGATTTGGAAAATTAGCAAAAGAGAGAACAACATAAACAAGACACAAAACAGGAAAATAATACGCCATGGCTACAGCCAGGCACCATAGATGAATAAATAAATGCCAGCCTGATTCATTTTTCCAAGTTCCCTGCACCCACCCTTATTCTTGTGATTTGTAGAGCTCACACTCTGAAAAATTAACTGTCAACTGGTTGTCCTTGTGTATTCAGAATCTACTCAGCCTGTGCTTCAGTGAGTACCTCTTTAAGATCTCCCCTCTGTGTATGTGTGTATGTGTGTGTGTCTGTGTGTGTGTGTTGTGCAGTGTGTATGTGCACATATGCACATGTGCATGTATGGTGTGTGTATATGTGTGCATGTGTGTGTGTTTATGTGTGTGTGCATGTACATGAGTGTGTGTAAGTGTGGAGTGTGTGTGTATATGTGCCTGTATACATGTATGTGCCTGTATATGCATGTATGTGTATGCATGTGTATGTGTGTAGGTTGTGAGTTGGTGTGTGTGTGTGTGTGTGCGTGTGTGTGTTGTGTGGATGTATGTGTATGTATGGATGTGGTTATGTGTAGGTTGGGAGTGTGTGTATGTAGGTGGGGAGTGGGTGTTGCATGTGTGTGTGTGTGTGTGTGTGTGTG
>NC_034603.1:78301660-78302921 GCF_900095145.1 Mus pahari
GTGTGTGTGTGTGTGTGTGTGTGTGTGTGTGTGTGTGTGTGTAGGTGGGGAGTGGGTGTTGCATGTGTGTGTGTGTGTGTAGGTGGGGAGTGGGTGTTGCATGTGCCTGTATGTGAGTGCATGTATGTAGGTGGGAAGTGGGTGTGTGTATGTGTGTGTGTGTGTGTGTATGTGGGTTGGAAGTAGGTATGTATGTATGTATGTGTGTGGGGGTGTTGGTGTAGGTGGGGAGTGTGTGTTGTGTGTGCCTGTATGTGTGTGCATGTGTGCAGGTGGGGAGTAGGTGTGTTTATGTGTGTGGGGGGGTGGGGAGTGTGTGTGTGTGTGTGTGTGTGTGTGTGTATGTGTATGTAGGTGGGGAATGGGGTTATGTATATGTGTGTTGTGTGCATATGTGTGCATGTGCTTGTGTGTGCTTGTGGAGGGGAGTGTGGGTTCTTGCAGACTAGTTGCCAGTGCCCATTGTTCTCCTTCCTCCTTTCTCTAGCTTGATGTATTGCTTTGAGACAGAGCCTCTCACTGAACCTGGAGATCACCAGTTGACTAGACTGGCTAGAGCGCAAACCTCGGTGACCTCCCTGTTTCTGCATGCCCAGCGCTGCGATGCCAGGCATGTGTTACCATGACATGTTCAGCTTTTTACATGATCACCAAGGATCTGAACTTAGGTCTGTATGATTGGATAATGAGTGCTTCCTTACTGGACTATCTTTGTAGTCCCTATGCAAAATTTTCAAATATGAAACTAACGCATGCAGAAATATAGCCTTTCTTTCCAAAGTATCATTACAGTGTGATTGATTGGTTCAAACTACATTTTCCACTTTCCCTGCAACCTGGAGCATAAACTGTCTCTCTTCATTGATGCTGGTCAAGGCCAAGCTGGGTGAGTCTTAGGATGTTCCTGTGAGCTTTTTTTTTTTTTTTTTTTCAAAGCAAAGAGTCACTGTTTAAAGCTTGTTAGACTTTGGATGTCATTGCTGATTGTAATGGAAGTTATTTCGTACTATGGGAGGGAGGGGGCCTGAGGTGCTGGAAACGAGTGCATCTTCTGTAGGTGTGCATCTTCTATAGGCAAGCGACATGTTTGCATCTCTATAGAACCAGTTTTCTCTAAGAATGCTGTTCCCTTGCCCCTTTTTCTCTTCCTTTCCTCCTCTCTTTCCCTTTTCTTTTCTTTTCTTTTCTTTTCTTTTCTTTTCTTTTCTTTTCTTTTCTTTTCTTTTCTTTTCTTTTCTTTTCTTTTCTCTTCTCTTCTCTT
>NC_034603.1:78303246-78322315 GCF_900095145.1 Mus pahari
TGTAGACCAGGCTGGCCTCGAACTCAGAAATCCGCCTGCCTCTGCCTCCCGAGTACTGGCATTAAAGGCATGCACTACCACACCCGGCACTCTTTCCCATTTTCACACACTTGTTGTGTGCACATGCGTGTAACACTGAGCCACTGTTTATCGTGCACTGTGACAGACAAGGGCAGTGACAGCTTCTTGGGAATTTCTCTGTCTACCCTGACTTCAGACTGATCTTCTTACTAAACTCCCTTTGCTCTTTTCAAGTGACCGCACTGAACCTCCAGCACAGAGGCTTGTCTGTCCCCAGTGGCAATAGTGATGATAGAAAATAATTAACATTCTTCCCTGCTGGATGCTCCTCAACCAGTGACCTGTGCTGATGGCAGAATGACCCAGTCTAATAAGCTGCCACCCGTGGGGAGAGGGGGGAAAGCAAGGGATCTAGGGCTCACTCACTGTCTTTGAGAGAACTAATACTCCACAGATAACACAAATAAAGCAATCCTTGAAATCACCGTGATATAAACAGTAAATTAAGTAAATTAAGAGTCAGGCCTGATTTGATATTTTCGGAGTGTAATTGTCTCACCTATCTGAGATAAACAAGGGCTCCGAGAGCATGACAGGAGAGCTGATTTACTAAATAATAACCTATCTGCTCGGGATGCAGAGGCTTCTTAGAGAAGAGACCCATTTGTTATTGGTGTTAACAGATCGGGTGGGAAACGAAGGCCTTTAATAATACATCATCACAGTAGGCAATGACATTTGCTGTGAGAGTAAGTATGATTTTGCTGCACATGTGCCTATTAACACCCAAATAGTTATAAACGCACAGGTGCCTCTTGACTCAGAGGTATTCCTGGACAGTTCACTATTAAAACATGACAAATGCCCAAGCCTTTAATTGCTGCACAAAGCTGAAATAGATGTTTTAGATAGATACAGAAAAACTGACCAAGATAAGGTAACTTGAAGTTTGGCATCTGTGCAGCCTATTTTTAAAAAATACATCTTTAGCCATGTTAGATCATATTTGTTTTCCTTCACTATATATTTTTAACAACCTTGGTTATATAACGTCTCAGCCTAGTGGAGATTAGAATCAAGAAATTAGACATAGCACAGTGCCAGCCTGAGATATTCAAAACATACTGTCACAAGGAAAATATTATCAAGTGAAGGTTTTCTCTGATGAAGTAAGGTCTTTAAAAAAGTGGGACATATATTTAGTCCAGTCATTTAATGTAGGGAAGTGATGTCCCAATACATTGCAGGTAAAAATTAGGTAGCATATAGTAATTATTATGTAACCACATTATGTGTGCTGGTGTGATCCTTTGCAATAGGGTATTTGACATAAATTTTGCTCATGGTCTCCTTCCATAGTGCTTGCTTCCAGTGATTCTGGATTCAGGGTGACATGGGATATAACGGCAGCAAGAACCTATGCCATAGTCTACTTATCTCACGGTGGAAAGAAACAGAGGCCAAGAGATGGAAGGCCAGCTAGGTAAAGACGACCTGAAAGAAGTCCTGTTCCATGACAAGGAAGTTCCACCTTCTAAAGATTTCCCTACCACTACCTAAGGACAACACCTTCTGCGTCTGAGCTGTGGAGGACATCTCCGATTCAAACCATAACCCTGTGCCACCATACAAGCCGTGTTTTGCTTGTTTGTTTGTTTAAAAAAAAAACAACAGAAAAGGAGTTTCTATTTCTCTGATTTGCTTCATCAGGGAACTAACTTTTGAGGAGACACTTACACAATTCACATACTTGGCTATGTGCCACGTGACTGGAATATTGAGATAAAATGAGACAATAACGCATTTTGGAAGCCCACCTACAGGGTGGGGGGTGTAACCAGGCATATGGCAAAAGTTTTCAGTCGCATAAGTGGAGCAAAATGAACTGTATGAGAGGTAGGTTTAGCGTGTCAGTGAGACAGTCAGAGAGCTATACAGTTCTGAGGAAATATTCTTCAACCAACCAGGTTTCAGTCTGATAAAATTGCCATGACATAAGACATTGTGCTTCCCAGTGTGTGAGACATGGAGAAGCATCTCCGCCATGAAGCTGCACAGGCCAGGCTTATGGAGTAAATTCACTCGTTCAATTCCTCTGAGTAGAGAGAGGCACCTAGTGAGGATGCGATACTCAAAATTCATAATTACATTTGCGATCTCATCAACCTTGAGGGAGTAGGCATCACAGGTTTGGTTCCTGAGGATGGGGATGTCAACACAATTAGGTGATGTAGTGGCTATTCCTGGTTGTCAACTTTCTATATCTGGAATGAACTACAATCCAGAATTGGAAGGCTCACCAGTGACCCTAATCTGGAGGCTGGGAGATAGAAGTTTCTGATCTGGATCTTGGTATGGAGATCTTGAGGCATAGTGGCTATGGACTCCAGAAGATTGAGACAGGGAGATCTCTGAGTTCAAGGTCATCTGGGATTAAAGGTGTGGTGGCACACACCTTTAATCTGGGCTACACCTTCTGCTGGAGTCCATATAAGGACATTGGAAGAAGGGAGCGTTGTTCTCGCTCTTTCGCCTGCTTGCCATGTGGGACTGAGCAACTGCTAGACCCTTGGACTTCCATTCACAGCTGCTACTGACCATTATTGGGAAATGGATTTCAGACTGCAGGTCATCAATAAACTCCTTTACTATATAGAGACTATCCATAAGTTCTGTGACTCTAGAGAACCCTAACTAATACAGGTGACACATTTATCATCATTCAGATGCATTTTTCTAAGCATCCTCAATACCAATGATTGTGACAAACATTTTTCTTGTGGACTTCTTTTTTCCCAGTGTTGGATCATTTCCAACACTGTGTTTGTTTGTTTGTTGTTTGACATCTAAAACAAACAAACAAACAAAAAGGAAACCTGAAGGGGAAAAGGAGTATTGTTTCTTTGACTAGGTGCTGAGTAGGTATCTTAACAGTCTATCAATAAAGATCAATATAAAGAATAAATATGATCACAATGGTAAGTAATAATGATTATTTTTCAAAGACAAAGGGGGTTTCCAATAAGGAGTCTATATAATATTTTGAAGTGCCACTTTAGGTTGCTTTGTCTATTGCAACTCAAACTAATAGTCTATTGTTTATATTATTATTATTATTATTATTATTATTATTATTATTATTTATTACTATTATAGTAACTTATTGGTTCTTAATATGGAGTATATGAAAATGCTAGAAGTTGTTGCTGATTTTCTCATGACTGCAGTATGAGTTTGAACACATATGGGCAGTGGACATCTGTCTGCATGTCTTTCTGTCTCTTCAGGTAAGAGTGAAGGAAAGACTTATGCTCCTAGTGAGACAGTCACCCTCTGTGGCACACGGCCATGCACAATCAGCCCTTTTCATCCAGAGTTGGACAATATTGGAGCTAATATTATAGATGGTTGCCATGGATGGAATCAGTAAGAGTATAATTGTCACTTCCTGGGAAAAATTTAATCCACAGATGGATCCCAACAATCAACTGCCACAATGATCAAAACTAATGTCTCTCTCTCTCTCTCTCTCTCTCTCTCTCTCTCTCTCTCTCTCTGTGTGTGTGTGTGTGTGTGTGTGTGTGTACTAAATAAAGCCTAAATCAGCCAACAAAGGTAGACTGACTAGAGAAATCTGTTTCCCTCACTGCTCCGGAAAGCACATATTTACCCAAACCCTGATGCTCTGGCAGAGTAGAAATTTCCAAATAGGGAAGAAAGTGAAAAGCCATTTATTAATTAAAATGCGCAGTTACTTTCTTTTTCCTTTTTTAAATGCAGGGAATCTATGCGAGTCTATCTATCAAATGCTGAAAATGTTTTAGTCAAAATTAAAATCCTTCATGTTTGTTTAACTAAACAATGAAGAGAAAGCTTCTATTCAGACTGGAAAAGCTGCTCATAAAAATCTAAATTTTCCTGAACTTTCTCCTTCAAGATACCTGCCTGGTGGCCTGTCACAAGGAGAGGGCTGAGAGTAAAGTCTGTGGTAGACAGAAAGACTAGAGTTATTACTTTATCTACCTCTACAGCAAAACTTGTACAACCAAACAAAAACATAGGTTATTGTGCTCATTTCTCTAATGATCTTCCCATTCTATGAAGCTGTCTTGGCCTGGTGCTTATTCATTTTACTAAGAGTGAACTATTTAGGTAAAACTACTGTAAACTAGAAAATACTTCCTTTCTCTGGGTAGCTGGGCTATTTCAAACAGAAAGCCTAACCTGTGGGGGCAGGGGTGGGGTGTTCCTATAGTTTGGAAAACTCTTCACCATCTACTTAGGCAGTGAGTCACAACACAGAAGAAAGAAAGAAAGAAAGAAAGAAAGAAAAAAAAAACCCAAAAACATCAATGAGTTGTTAACTCCTTCTCTATGCCTTGGCCAAGGAAGAGTTAAATTTTTCTGTCTCTGGATTCATTTCGCTTCAGGCCACAGCCTGGGTTCTAATATAGTCATCTTTGCAGATTTAACCCAAGCTCTTTATAAATAATATATGACTTAATATATGATAAAGAAGACCTCCCTTGTGGGAAACAATATCCCATTATACAAGCGTTTAAATGGCAACCCTCAGTATCGGGGCTTGACAGAGCTTCAGTCTCAGCAAATGAAATACCATTTGGATATCAAAAGAATCCCAGGGCTTGCATGATCCATTCTGCACCCTCTTAAGTGTCTTGCTCATGCTGGGGAAAGAGGCAGGCTTCTTAAGGTAAAATGAAAATCTATGCACATTTCACCAGCACCTCCTAGGGGCCAAGTGCGGATGTGGGACTAGGAGGTGGGTAAACACGCAGCAACTCAGAACGGTTCCTTTCAAGATTCCTACACATAAAAGCGTCCCCTGCTCCTACCACCTAGAATGCGAAATACTTTGTAGAAGTTGTTTGTTGACTCAGGGCGGTCTTTATCGGCTTAAGTTAAAGGTAGGCAGGATGCTTTGGGGTGCTTGAAGCATTTTCATTAAACCGGACTGCAAACTCCGTGGAAGAGAAAAGAAAAGACTCCTAAACGCATCAAGTCCTTTAAAAAGCAAAGCTTCGCTACGATACCAATGTACTCAGAGATAACATGCACCTGCTTTACACACTCACTGGAGAATTCATTTATAAATTGTCAGGAGGCAGGTGCTAATCGAGGCTGGTTTTTGAAGGTCTGCAGTACTCTTGCCTGGTTGCTGGGGAGGACTGGGAGGCGCTGGAGCGAGGGCAGAGCTGAGAGTCTGTAGGAGTTGCTGTTCCAGAGAATTCATTACTCTCTAATTGTTCTGGTTTTACATGAGCAGAGCGTGTGCCGGGCGGTGGTGGAGAGAAAGATCGAGGGCGGACAAGGCAAGAGGAACCAGAGGCTCCCTCCCTTCCCCCACACATCCCAGAGAAGTCTAGGCGCATTTTTTTTTTTTTTTTTAAGTAATTCACCATCATTTGCGAGGAGAAACAGTCCAGTAAGACAAGCAATCGCTAGCACATCTAAATCTTGCTGGGTATTGAGTGCGGGTCCCGGGACCCTTTCCAGGTTTAATTTAAGGATTATCCGCGAGCTGCAGTTGAGTGCTCTGTGGGTTTCCACAGTCTACAGGCTGGAAAAGGGATAGAGGGAGACGCACCCCAGTGATCATTCCCTCCCTGCTGTAGACGTCTTTCCCAGGCAGACACCTCTCCTGCCCTTATACAGGAACACCTAGAGCCGGCCTCCACCGTGGAAAGAAACAGGGAAGTGTGGGTCTCAGAGAACCCAGTAGGAAGCTTTGCCCAAGGCCAGGCTGCAATTAGGCAGCCGCATGGAGGCTGAGCTTCCCACCTGTTGCTGTCCCCTCTGGGCCGCGACTTCCTCCCCCTCGGCCCAGAGCTGGACTCTCAGACCAGGCTAGGCAGCTGGAGGAGGTAGAGGAAGCCACAGCAGGTTCCGAGGCTGGCAGAGCCAGGGTTCGTGGGTATAGAGATCCTCCTCCTCCTCCTGGTGGCGGTTCCCGGGGCGGGGAAGCGCAGCCACGTGCGCTCCGATTGGCCAACAGTGGGCAGAGGGCGGAGCCAACAAGGCCGGTTATCACAAGGACCGCCTCAAAAGCTTCCAGGCTATCGCAGAGCGCACTGGAGCCCTGGCCAGCGCGCAGCCTTCCCAGCACCGGCAAGCAGGGTCTTGGGAATTCTCACTTGCTTCGGCTCATTCTCTTTCGCAAAAACCACTGGATCTTACATGCTTCTGTAACCCCCACTTCCACTCCATGTCCCCATGATCCTGTGCCAGCAACAGGTAAGGGCTTCTGTGTTTTCTTCCTGTTCTCTTCTCGGTTGTCTGTGTGTGTCCAGGGCAATGAACTTGCGCCACAGTCCTCTACCCTGCTGCTCCGGAGGTGCCCTGTTGTCAGGCTGCTGTTAATGCTTTCCTCCCGCAAGCTTTGGAGTCCCGGCTCATTGCCTATATAGTTTGTGTGCGCACCAGAACATCCTCAAGAGCTAAAAATACTGAGACACGCTTGGAAGAGTTGAGCAATAGAAACAGATTTCTCTGCAGCATCTGTTTGTGCTCATAACTTCCAATGCACCAGCTGTAGGGAGATATTGGGTTTAGAGTCAAGCGCGAGCCTGGCGTGGATTCTTCCTCTTATTGCGGGTGAGAAGGGAGGAAGAGAAGGAGACTGGGGCTTGATCTGACCAAGAGATTTAGCACTTAATCTAGATCCTAGGTGTTTGGGGAGGGGGAGTCCTTGCTACAGACACAGTACAAAATTCCAGAGTGAGCTTCTCAAGTCTCAAAGTTCCTTTGCTGAGGAAAAAGGAAAAAAAAAAAAAAAGTAGCAGCCGGAGGAGTTGGATTTTAGCCTCAAGACCGCAAAACTTTCCCATCCGATGTCGGTCTCCCCTAAGTACTTTGCTATTCTTAGTAATAATGGTGTAAATCCCTCATTTGAAGACAATGTGGTTTTAGGGAAGCAATGATCGAAGCAACTTGATTCAGGGAGGGAAAAGACTGCATCATAACGTGTACTCCTATGACAGTTGAGGGGAAAACCAAGATAGGAAATGGGTAGTCGCACGTCTGTCTGGTTCAGTCTGTCAGTGGAGATTTGGATGAGGCTATACATTCCAAAGATTTTCACAAACTCCAAAGATACCTGTCAGGAAATAAAGGCATTGCTTAAAAACCTGTTTTGGTCAAGCACAGAAGAGAATTAATATATCTCCTTTTATCATTTGTTGTCTCTTCCTATTAATAATTAATAGGCAGTCGTATTTCCTCTTGGAAACCAGATCTGTATGTGCACTGTGAGCCCCATTACACTTGTCTTCCTCTTCTTACCCACATCTAAGGATTTTATTTTTATTTTCATTACACACTTGAGTACACACACAAACACACACACACACACACACACACACACACACACTTCCCAACACTCAGGAGAAAAATAGGTTACTTCAAGTATGGTGGGAACTGTGACAGTCAGGGTCAAGGTCATCTCAATTTGTTTTGTGCCTCTCACTTCATATTGTATTTATTTTGTTACATTATTGACAGCTGTAAAGGATCTGGTTTTGCATTTTTGTGAAATTACTTAAACAAACAAACAAAAACAAACAAAGCAGTCAGCACCCTTCAGATACTCCTTTCGGAAACTCTCTGGTCAGCTGTCCTTTGAATTCTGAGAAGTTTAGAAGCTTGCCCCTCACCCATCTTTACCTGAAGGGTGGTACCATTTCAAAACGTTTAAAAAGATGTAAATTCTTGTTTGCTAAACCCAAGTTGTCCTTGGCATGTACACATGCCTAGAGTTGCCACAAACATTGCTGTGTATCAATGTTAGAGGCAGCACTCACACAGATATAAATGGGTGTCTCACCCCCCCCCCGCACTTGTCCTTCCCCCTCCCTTCTGTTTACTGAGCTTCACAGAGGTTGCTCTGCAGCAATAGGACTCACATAGCAACTTGTGCCCAGAGCACTCTGGGGCTGGTCTACATGGCGTCAGCTGGGGAATAGCTGCTCCAAGTACTCATTAGCAGACTTCTTTCACCCAGCACCTTTTCTTCTGATATTTCCTGTCTTTAGTTAGAAACTTACTTTTTTGCTGAGAGTCAATAAGCTTCTTATAGGACATCGTGATTTTCATTTATTCTTCCCAAGTACCTTTATCTGGTTTTCACATGTTACATGTTCTACTGGAGGAGATCTATCTATCTATCTATCTATCTATCTATCTATCTATCTATCTATGTATCTTCTCCCATTTCTCCCTGCATATTTTCCCCTCTCTTCCATCTCTCTCCTCTAAGATCTACCTAAGATTGGGGCGCTGAACTATTTTTTCCATTGCTTATGATTAAATTTGGACCTGCCTATAAATAGGCTTAACATGAACTGCAGCACATGTAGCCTCTCAATTTCCCAGAAATGCTTTCAACCTCATTGGCCATGGCCTGGGTCAAATGATTATTCATGTCCATGGAGGATAGATTTGGATCCTTAAATATCTGAGCTCTAAGGTGGCTTCTATATTATTCACCATATCCAGTATTGGCTCTCTACACAGCCTTCAGGGAGGCAAGATTATCTGAATATACTATGAGTTAGCTGTTTCTCAGAACATTTGGGGGATAATATTGCATGGAAATCTTTTTCACAAAAGTTTTTCCATGATGTTTTGGTGATTCCCACTGAGGGAAGAAAGGGCCAAGGAACTTTCTGCTTGTTTGAAGTCACTGGGACGTGTGGATCTTTCAACAGCAAAGACAAGTGAACTATAAAGACAGTTAACCTGCCAGACTGTAGCAGGTTCTAGACTTTTGCAATTGAAAGCAGTTCCATAAAAGTCCAATGACATATGACATGTGTGTGCACATACGCACGCAGTACTCTGGGGCATATGTGTTGGACATAGTGAAATTTTCCATTTCAGGGAAAGAAAAAAGAAAAAAAAAAACAGTTCTTTTTCCCTTTCCAGGAAGCACTGGTAAGACCTGAAAATGATGCTGTAGCATGTGGAATCCATTCTGCCATTAGCAATGGAAAGGAGACAACAACAGCCCCCTCAGTACATGCTATTTGAAAGGTTCCAAGTGGGGGAAAGCTATTCATAGCAAACAGCTATTGTGTGATTTGTGGAATTCAAACAGATGTCCTAGGGTTGAGATTTTGGAAAGTCTTAATTGGGCCTGTAGAGGTCACAGAGTGGTAAGGTTCTTCTGTGGAAAGGGACAGGAGTCAGCCTGAAGAAATCTCAGAGAGTCTGGGTATGGCCCCTAATGTTAAGGCAGGGAAAGGCTTCTTTTGAAGGTGCAAAGGGAATTTATTGGTGATAGTTTGCAGTAAAATATTTTAAAGTCAATTGTAGCTCAGATACATTCTTTGAAGGGACTCTCTTGTCCCATTCTCATGTTTTAAAGAAAAGCACACCTGCCTGTGCTGCTGTCTCTGTGTTCATGAAACATTTGGCAACATTACGTAAGCCAAATCGTCTGAAAATGCTGTTATAACATTTCTTTCCAAGTCCACAACAATCTAGCCCTCTGAGAAATGTGATTCTTTCTTCCCTTGTCCAATGCACTGGTCATGGGGAAGCAGGCAAAACCCTGAAGCAGATAGAAGGTGGGGAAGGCACCGGATCTTCATTTTATAAAGCAATTCAAAGGCATTTTCAAATCAAACATCATTTAGGTGTCAAAAGCTGACAAAATGTAACACACGTTGAAATTTTCACAGATGACTAATCTCAGGAAAAATAAGGTGGGGTTCATTTTGACTATAACTTGTACACTGTGGGAGAAGACAGAAGGCTATTACGCAGCATTTCCAAAGACAATGCACGCCACTCCTAGGTAATGGGCTGAATAAGGACACATGGACCACTTTCTATATCTGCAGCTGACTTGGCTGAAAATGGTCCTGTTGACTGATCCATATTTATGTGCCTTGGGCAAGGGGTGGTGTTGGGGGGGGGGATCAAAACTGGAATCCTCTTACCAAGATCTCAACCAATTCCTGATCATTGTTATTGTCCCACTTAAAAACAGGACGTGGATTTATTTGGTGGTTTAAAAAGTTGGGAAGCACTCTCGGTTTTTAGTTCTAGGCCGTGTTAATATTAATAACTCCTGGACTTCGTTAATGCACATTACATAACGAAAACACCTTAGACAATTTCTTAGGCATTCCTTCCTCCGTTTTCCTCTTTCTCTCTCTCTCTCTCTCTCTCTCTCTCTCTCTCTCTCTCTCTCTCTCCTTACAGAGGACATGTAGGTTTTTGAGGTTTGTTTTTTTTGAGTCAAGAAGAAAAGTCAGAGCAAGTAGCTGAATTTTACCTGGGGGCAGAATGAAGCCGTGGGAGGGAGCTGGAAGCTACTATGTGTTCATGTTAAATGAAGGTGAGTACCTTCTCCATAGGAACCTACAGCAAACAACAGCACTAGAAGTGAAAGTAAACTGACTGGAGCTTATGAGCTCCTTTGATTACAAAGTTGTCTCTGTTTGAGAGCACACAGCCTTGGACCCACATGAAATGAGCTCCTTCCTTATCTCAATCCACTAAAGACCTGGGCCTTTGGCCCAGAGGTGCTTGCTTCCTACCCTGTCATTACACATGGCAATCCCATCTCTGGAGAATTTCAGGACTCATATTGCTAGGCAACAGAATGGCTCTCTATCCCCCAGAGCAAATCTGTATCTTCAAGTCAGAATCCCCTGCATTCTGGGAGATGGCATCAGGCATTTTTCTGCACAGTGCCTGCTTCAAGGGTGCGGAGTCGATGGAGCAAATCCAAACAGTATCCAGAAGTTAGCATCTATTTCAAATGTTGCAAACGACTTTCCATCCAACACGATTACCACCACAAAACTGTCTGTACCCGCCGATGATGTCAGCCTTGTCAGCAAGGACCGGGGCATCCTCCCTTTATACATACATAGCTGGATTAATATCCAGGCTGTTCATATACAACCTTCTCTAGACACATCCTACTATCAAAAGCTGGCGCAAACCTTAGAATCAGAAGGACTCTCCTACCACACTGAGGAAAGGAAGAGGGGAAAGGCTGATGGGTAGATATGAATTATGGAATATTCTAGATTTCTGACAAGCAGTAGAAAAAAGAGAACTGAAATTTCAGTGGAATGACTAGCAGAGGTATCTCTTCTATGTTCAATGACTGTGATTTTTAAATAAAAATTTAAAAGAGAATTTATGTGAAGAAGGAGATCTCCACACAATTCAATCTAAAGTACATTTGTGTGTATTTTTGTTTGTTTGTTTGTTTGTTAAGACGGGGATATTTTTTCTCAAATCTAGGATCACTTCGGAAGGGGAGTATACCCCCTTGAACCAGATAGGCATCAATGTTGGTTTCGATAGTGGAACTGACCATAACTTTCTGGTATTTTCTGTTTGTTAAGACAGTAGGACTCCTTTAAGTATGGCTGTTTTGTAATGAATGCTCTCTTTTCTTGTAGGACAAGTTCTCTGGATGTCATCTGAGTTACTAAGGTAACTCTGCTGGTCAAAAGAACCCCAAGGTTCTTGGAAGCATCCATCTCTCCTCATTAATATATATATATTAATTATATATATATAATTTTTTTTGGTGTGTCTTCACCGAACATTCAAAACTGTTTCTTCAAAGGGTTTTGCAAAAACTCAGACTGTTTTCTAAAGCAGAAACACTGGCGTCCCCAGCGGAAGCAATGGGTAGTGTGCGAACCAACCGCTACAGCATCGTCTCCTCGGAGGAAGATGGCATGAAGCTGGCCACCATGGCAGTCGCCAATGGCTTCGGGAATGGCAAGAGTAAAGTCCATACCCGACAACAGTGCAGGAGCCGCTTTGTGAAGAAAGATGGGCATTGCAACGTTCAGTTTATCAACGTGGGTGAGAAGGGACAGAGGTACCTGGCAGACATCTTTACTACCTGTGTCGACATCCGCTGGAGGTGGATGCTGGTTATCTTCTGTCTCGCCTTCGTGCTCTCCTGGCTGTTCTTCGGCTGTGTGTTTTGGTTGATAGCTCTGCTCCACGGGGATCTGGATACTTCTAAAGTGAGCAAAGCATGCGTATCTGAGGTCAACAGCTTCACAGCTGCCTTTCTCTTCTCCATCGAGACCCAGACAACCATCGGCTATGGTTTCAGGTGTGTGACAGACGAGTGCCCAATTGCTGTCTTCATGGTGGTTTTCCAGTCAATCGTGGGCTGCATCATTGATGCCTTCATCATCGGCGCAGTCATGGCGAAGATGGCAAAGCCAAAGAAGAGAAATGAGACTCTTGTCTTCAGTCACAATGCTGTGATTGCCATGAGGGACGGCAAACTCTGCTTGATGTGGAGAGTGGGTAACCTTCGAAAGAGCCACCTCGTGGAAGCTCATGTCCGGGCACAGCTTCTCAAATCTAGGATCACTTCAGAAGGGGAGTATATCCCCTTGGACCAGATAGACATCAATGTTGGTTTCGATAGCGGAATTGACCGCATATTTCTAGTGTCCCCCATCACTATCGTCCACGAAATAGATGAAGACAGCCCTTTATATGACTTGAGTAAGCAGGACATTGACAATGCAGACTTTGAAATTGTTGTCATACTGGAAGGCATGGTGGAAGCCACTGCCATGACAACTCAATGCCGGAGTTCATATCTGGCCAATGAAATTCTCTGGGGTCACCGCTATGAGCCAGTGCTCTTTGAAGAGAAACATTACTATAAAGTAGACTATTCAAGATTCCATAAGACTTACGAAGTACCTAACACCCCTCTTTGTAGTGCCAGAGACTTAGCAGAGAAGAAATACATCCTTTCAAATGCAAATTCATTTTGCTATGAAAATGAAGTTGCCCTAACAAGCAAAGAGGAAGAGGATAGTGAGAACGGAGTTCCAGAGAGTACAAGTACAGACTCACCTCCTGGCATAGATCTCCACAACCAGGCAAGCTTACCTCTAGAGCCCAGGCCCTTAAGGCGAGAATCGGAGATATGACTGGCTGATTCTGTCTTCGGAATACTTACTGCGCTACACAGTCTGATGTTGGTCAGAGGTCCGAGACAGTTATACAGACCATGGTACTGGTCGAGAGGTGGGTGAAGGCAAGCAGCCACAAGAGACTAAGGCTAACACAAAGGTTTCAAGGAAAGACTAAGCTGGATGACTGATGTAAAGTGCTTTGCAGGCCTCCAAGAGACATGATGGCACATATCTGTTGTAGTATAAGTTATGGGGTTTTTAATGTATTGTTTTGTGTTTTTACAAAACTTGAATATGCAGGCAAGCCTCGGTTTGGGTACATGACTTACCTGGAATGCTTCTCTTTAGGGGAACAAGAGTGATTTTAATGGCATAACATAGGCAAGACTCTGCCTTAATTTTTTGAAAAGCTGCTAACTACATGAACACGAACTGTATTTTTGTTGCAGTGTAGTTTATCTTTTACATAACGTTAAAACGTCAGTGTTGAGCATTGTTGAAAGCGCACAGTGTGCTTTAAAGCATCAAGTATTTGGCTATTAACTGCCAAAAAATGAAAGCCTGATTTTCTGAGGCCAGTAATTTGTTTGCTAAAATTGATCTCTCTGTCAGTCTCTCTCTGTCTCTGTCTCTCTGTCTGTCTGTCTGTCTCTCTCTCTCTCTCATTACATAATAGCATTATATAACACTAGCCAAATGGTAGCCTCTGGGTTTTATACTTTTCTTTTTCACAATGCTAATAGGTTATCTCAAACTTTCAGTTAGACTATCTTAAATGAATACCAAAGATAATGCTTTTTTTTTTTATTTTTTTTGCACGTGGAGGTTATATATTTTAAAAGAAACAAAACCCCTCCATTGATTGTCTTGGAAATCCAGAGACACGATCTTTGAACTTCAGCAGGCTATGAAGCAGCCCATTCATTTTTACATTATAGTCTGAAAAGAACACCAAAGTCTGATCAATGTAGTGTGTTTTTGAGTCTGTTCTTTCGTGCTTCTTTCTTATTTGGAGGGGAGGGGGGAAGCATAGGTCCCAGTTACACATGCACTATACCAATCTCCTTCTTTCCCTGATAGGCAGTGCTGGTCAGGATAATGTACTCAAAGTGGGGTGGGGAGAGGGGGGGTTGGACTTTTCTGGGCTTTTCTCTCTTAGCACATTCCAAAGTTTGTTCCATAAGATCAGATCTTGGTTGAACTTTGTTGGTAACCTGGCACCTTCCAAACTGTCACCCAGCAGGGAAGATGAACAGATTTCAAATTTTGCAGCTGAGTCATAGCCTTGACTGCCAGGGCATTTCTAGCTCAGTGTCACATTAAGAAAGAAGCTGGCTTCTAGGCTTTTCGTTCTGAGGTCGAGAGAGAGAGAGAGAGAGAGAGAGAGAGAGAGAGAGAGAGAGAGAGAGAGAGAGAGAGAGAGAGACCTTTTTCATGACAGAGGGTAAGAGGGTCTGTTTCAGTATTTTAGGTCTTAGTGAGCCATATAAACACAACATAATTACAAGCTAAGGAGTTAACGAGTCTAAAGGGTTATTTCTCTCTCTGTAAGCATTCATGATTAATGCCAGTGGGTCATTGTCTCTTGGAAAGTCTCAGAGCAGGTTGCCAAGGACACATTATTTTCTAGAAGCCTCTTTTACCAATTCACCTGTCTTTATAGAAACCTCTCTCCCTTCCCCCCAACGCTAGCTCAATCATGCAATTCTCCCTCCCTTTCTTTTCTCTTGGTTTTAACGTTCTCTACTTGTAAACCCTGGGGCTGCTGAGTTTCCTTTTTAGTTGGCATCTCAAAAATCAACCCTCTAATGGTATTACACCCTAATATGCCATTAAAAATCAGCTTGTTCTAGAACCATGTATTTTACTTCGGCTGATGTTTGTGCCGGTCTGTGGCTTGTGAGCCTCTGTATCTGGATGCAGTGCCTGTAAGAAACGTTGACAATTTCTGCTGTTTTCAACTTTCTAAGTCAATGGATTTGAAAACTGTTGGTGTTATGGAAATCAAGAGAGAAGCGTCAAGAAAGTGTACATCCGGGTTTTAAGGCAAGGTTGCAAGTTGCTTAAAGAGTTTGCCGGGTTGGGGACAGGGAGAAGTCACAGGAGAGAACACAGACTGGCTTCTGACAGTGTGAGGCTATGGAAGGCTTCAGATGCTGCTATTAAGGTGATTTGCAAAGTAAAGTAATCAAACCAAAGAGTATTCAGTGGAATGTCAATCAAATGAATATGCAGTAGAGAGTGGGGGTGACAACCTGGACTGACCCCAAACACAAAAAGACTTGAGTTATTTGAAAAGAGGGAGGGGGTGGGTACAGAGACAAGAAAAGTGGGAGGGGAAATCTTTCTTTCTTTCTTTCTTTCTTTCTTTCTTTCTTTCTTTCTTTCTTTCTTTTTTGCTTAAAAAGAAGAAAGCATCTAAAATTTCTGGTGCATAGATTTGTTTTTTGTTTGTTCGTTTTTTTTCTTTTTGTTTTTCAAGGAAAATTTTGCAGAAGCTACATTTTTAAAGTGTACATTTTATAAAGTTTAACAGATATTTTCATATTTAAAGCCAAATGTAAATAGAAATCTGTAAAGGAAAAAAAAATACCCTAAGAGGTGTAACTACCACAGTGAGTTCTGAGAGCTAGCACCTATATGCTACCGGTTAGCATGGTTTTAGCGGATATTACCAGCCTTTTGAGGTTCGATTTAGTATGTTTTTCTGTTATTTATTTCAGCATGGACTGTTCCTTTGAGAGCTTTTTGTAGTTATTAGCATCTTTATAGTTACAAGCTTTAAATGGCCTTTTGTTTTGTTCTGCCAAGAGCCAAGACATAGGTAATGCATGGCATCTCTTCCTGCATTTTTACCTTCAGAATATCTGTCTTTATTGACTGGGCCTCCGGAACTAGTGCACACACCTGCCACTAGTATGCAGATGGAGGGACTCACCTTGAACATCTGGGGCTCATCCCCAGATGCCAGTTGCTTCTGTGTTGCAAGCAAATCCCTCTAGGATGTATTCCCTTTTAAAGAATGTTTGCCCGTATCTGAACGGGCATTATATTTTTTTTGGAGGGGGGAGGCATAGATTCCTGGTTATTCTATTTTTAAATAAAAGGTAGACAAACTGAATTCTATTTTGATTATTGAGAAAGGAATAGTTTTCTATCCCTCTAAGAGTATACTTGAATCAGACATTTTTAGGATGTCATAGAGCACTGTAGTCATTTCTAAATCCCTAGAGAACTTTGTTTGACTCTGTTCCTGTTCTGTGAATGCAGAATGTCAAGCCTTTTCTTTCACTCCCCCTCTCCCTATATATTCCCTCCCTAAATCTTGATGTGTCTCTGATGACCTTGGTTCCCCAATGATGTTCCCCTTGCAGATAACAAAAGTCAGCTTTTAACTTATAACCAGCCACCCCATAAAAGCAAAAAGCTCATCTCGAGGGGTGGGTTAAGCTCCTTATCACTCTGTTCAATGACGTTAAGGTGGAAAGTATAAAAGTGTTGCATTATTACACCCTCCCCCCCACAACCTTCAGCACACTAGAGTTTCTTTCCTAGAAATGTTAGGTTTCAGCTCTGGGCTCTGGCGAGTTGAATGATCCTAGCCTTTGACAATCATGATAGTTATTATTTTCCCATTTGCCATCTGTTTTGTATCTAAAGTCTTCCTATTGTACTGCACAAACCATGGGTTGTATATATTTTTTATATATTATGTCTTATTTTATTATTTCTAAATAAAAATTGAAAATAAATTCGTGGAAGTGTCATTGGACCTCTTGTTTGATCTCCATAGAAACATACATGTTCTCAGATAATGGGATATAAACTCTGACCACTTGAATGAATAGAGCCATAGAGACTGACTGAACACACAGGTCCAGAGGACTGGCAGATTAGTTTAATCCAAGTTAGAGGAAATCAAGCTTATATTTTGGTTTGGAGCAGAACAGCTTAGAGGATAGGAAAGAGGGAACAAACCAAAGCTAACAAAAATAAAAGAGTTATATTTTAATTACTAACTTACAATGATAATATTTTGTTAATCCTTGAATATAAGTAGATTCTGCCTTGCATATTACTTGTATTTTCTTTCCTTCTTTTTAAAAATAATCAAGGTTGTGTCGCATGCAGCTAAGATTGGCCTCTGACTTAGATATGTAGCCAAGGATGACCTTGAACTTTTGATTTTCCTGCTTCTATCCTTGTGATGAGATTCCAGGAGTGAGCCAGAAGGTCTGGTTTATTTGGTGCCAGTGATAATACCACATGGGGCTTGGTGTATGCTAAGCAATCACTCCTATAAGTGAGATACACCCCTACTATTTCATCCCGCCTACCCAAAACAAAATCAATATATTATTGTTTGCCAATTCTATGAGGAACCAAGAAAGTTAGAATGAACTTTAAAGCTAAGAAATCAACAAAGACAGGATTTGAATTCAAGTTTGATTTGCTTTCACTGCACTGGATTTCAAAATCCATTACCAGTGCTAGATGGTCCCTAACAAGTCACAAATAAAATGTTTTCCAAAGCTGGAAACAGAAAGGAAAGTCCTATTCCAAACTTTGTGATTCTTGCTATTTCTTATTCCCAGTGAACTATTTCAAATGTGGTTCTAAGTTCCTGGAAAATATAATATTTCATCTTAACAGCAAAATTCTATGGCTCCTGTTCTATCTCCACTTGGGAAATACAGTGACCAAGGCTTGGAGAAGTACTTGCCTTATGTCTTCGCCAGAAATCCAAGGAGAGATGCGACAAAGCTCTCATGGTAGAAGGTTCTGGAGCTGAGACTGAGACCTGAGCATTTCAGCACCAGCTCTTCTTCTTGCCCTCTGCAGCTGTCCCTCACAGGTTTGCAGGGTAAGAATTGTCATCGAACCTAAGGCCCTTGTGTCCTGCACACACCCAGGAGCAATGGCTGGATAGGAATTGGAACCCAATCATGATCCTCTCTTTCCCAACTCCTCCTTTATGATCTGAGCATTTAGGAAGGCGAGCTTATTTGAAAGATATGGAACAATCACGCATGTAAACATCAATCCGGGGATCTGCGTACGTTTCAAACTTCAGATTCATTTCAGCTAACTTCAGATAGCTCAGGGCTGGCTCCTCCAGGCAAAGCCTCAAAGCTCAGCAAACAGCAGGCACCTAACCACCTCAGACACTTCTGCTTTCCTGACGCTGTGGGCAGCCAGAGGGTAACAGTGTTCCTGTGGTTGGGAGGGGCAGGTAGGACATGCCACAATAAAGCCAGAACAGATGCAATAAAGACCCCCATTTGTGTTTCTACTCATTGATTTATTTCTCTGTATGTCTGCACATATGTGTATCTCTTTGTATGCATTCAGATATTTAATATAATTATGGCCGTAAGTAAGCTTCTGAGTTGAATGCCAGGGAGGTTTTGTTGATCAGCCAAAACAGTCCCGTGGCTCAAGGGCCAGACTCCCTAGGCCACAGCTCTTTGAATAATATTTATGAAGAAGAAAATGTATTGTATTTTTTAATTTTTATTTTATTTTATTTTATTTTCCAGGAAGGAAAGGGTTTAGTTCATTGTACAGCTTACAGCGCATCACGAAGGGAATTCAGGGCAGAGTTCGAAGCAAGGAACCCAGAGAGAGGTCTAGGAGGAGCACTGTTTGCTGACTTGCTCCTACTGCTTGCTCAACCTGTTTTCTTATACAATCCAGGACCACCTACCCAGGCGATGCACTAACTGCAGGAAGCTGGGTCGTGCCACCTCAATTATTAACCAAGAAGATACCAGACAGACTTTACCACAGGCTGATTAATACGATAGAGGCAATCCCCAACAAAGGTTCTCTCTTCCCAGATAGTTCTAGCTTGTACCAAGCTGACAAAACAAACAAACAGAAAACGACCTAGCACCACATATTGTATTATCTTCGATATAGAGCTTGGTTGTAGTCTTTCTGAGTCAGGCTTGCTCCATTTAACATAATCTCCAGTTCCACCCATTTTTCTACCAAAGCATGATGCATGATTCTTCTTCTTCTTCTTCTTCTTCTTCTTCTTCTTCTTCTTCTTCTTCTTCTTCTTCTTCTTCTTCTTCTTCTTCTTCTTCTTCTTCTTCTTC
>NC_034603.1:78322560-78341005 GCF_900095145.1 Mus pahari
CTTCTTCTTCTTCTTCTTCTTCTTCTTCTTCTTCTTCTTCTTCTTCTTCTTCTTCTTCTTCTTCATCTTCTTCTTCTTTTAATGTATTGTATTTTAGAAGCTCACTTTAGCTCCAAGAAAATTGTTTAAACCAACTGGAGTTGTTCTTGTAAAGCTACACAGGCACACTCATACAGAGGGAATGTCAATCCCACACACGGAGTCTACAGTGTATGTAGTTTGAGATCTGTCTGAAGCTTTCCTCAAGGACCCTAGTGGTCCCATGACTCAGAACTCTGGCTGAGGTTTGTCCTTAAGAACTTGTAAAAACATTTTCTTTTTTACATCACCACTGGCCTAATCCCTTTAAGATAAAGATGGACTGACATGATCAGAGTGTTTAGCTCTGAAATGAGCTGATGGGATCTCAGAGTGCTGGGCTCTCAGAGCTTAGGTGGTGGGTGTTCAGTGAGAATTTGGGTGGGGCCAACTGTGCAGATTTGAAAGCTGGAGTTGTTGACTCCTAAGAAAGGGGGACAGTTAAATAGAATGTGGAAGAGAGGAGATTAAGCCAGGTGAACCTGCTCTAGCACTGGAGAGTTACCAAATCCTAAGGATAATAACGTGAATAATTATACATAAGTGGCTCTCTCCAAGTAACTAAAATGTGTAGCCTGAGGGATATTCATTGCTTGGAGGGATGGTTTTCTTAAATTATAATTCTCTCCCTGGTTTAAAATAATATATATTATTCATCATTTCCTTTGGTTACTGAAGCTAATGTGATCCTTTCTTCAAGGTGACACATAAGCTTCTACGTGTCTTATTAGCTGTGAAACCATCACCTGCTCTCATGTTCACTAGCAGAAGCCTCCTAGCACAATTTAGGCTTTGCTTCTGATCTTTTACGTCAAGGAAAACAGATTAACACACTCTGCTGTACTGACCGTACATTATTGAGTCATAGGTGCTGAATCATCAATCCCTTTGCATACTGCAGAGGCTGTAGGTTATCAAGAAGCTCTGTCGGTGTAGCAACAATCACACGAAAGTCATGAAGTCCAGGTGAAATGTGGAAGGCATAGTTCAAACAGCAACTTGGGATGATTCCGATTGTCTTCTGAAACCTTTGGTTTTCCTGTCCCACCTCACCGTCACTCCTGTCCCCCCTTTCCTTCCTTTCTGGTGCTGGAGACTCAATCCAGAGTCTTGCTCAGACCAGGAAAGCAGTCTACCACAGAGCTAAAGTCCATCCCTCTTTATCCTTTTAAGTTTAGCAGGCTTTTACTAAGTTAACTGGTCTGGCCTTGAATTTATATTCTTTCTGCTTCACTCTTGAGAGGAGCTGGGGTTACCGGATCATAAACCTGGGCCTGGGCTTGAAGCTACTTCTTATTTCAGGTTTGGGGTTCTAGTCTGAGATCTTGAGCCTGTTCAGAAGTTGGAGTTCTAACCTGAGATCATGAGCCTGTTCAGAAGTTTGGCTTCTAGAATATTCTATTCAACCCAACCAAAAGGAGGAATTACTGTATGCTGTGGGTACTGCAAAGTTTTCTACATTGTATTTGAGTTCAACAGATTGCTATTTGGAAAGTGGTCAGTATGATCTTTTTTACCTTAAAAATTAAGAAATATAGCTGGGCTTAGAAATAAAAAGTATAGATATGACAGTAAGTAATAATTCCTCAGATGTTACTACTTACTTGGTTTCATGAAGATAAACCTACAGCTCTTACTCTCTGTATTTAGAAACATTTACTGGGAAGCTAAGGGCTTGTAAGGGTTATCACACCATGGATTTGATTCTTTATGCAACAATATACTGGGAATCAGTTTTTTCCGTGCTAAGCATATCTTTTAAATATGTGCTATTTTAAAAAACCTTCCTGTTAAATTCTACAATTATGGAAATGCCTCAAGAACCTGGCTGATGTGAAAAAGGTGGAAAGGTAAGATGACAATAATCAAGCTAGGGAGATGTCTCAGCGGGCAAAAGGATGAGCTCCTGAGTCCTGATGCCATCCCCCAAAGAAGACAGCTTACTAACACATATTCCTACAGTCATAGCATTACTACAAGACATGTGGGAGACAGAGACATGAAAATCCTTAGAAGTTTCCATGTAGACTAGCCTAGTGTACACAGCACAGTTGGTGGACTAGCCTAGTGTACACAGCACAGTTGGTGAACTAGCCTGGTATACACAGCACAGTTGGTGGACTAGCTTAGTGTACACAGCATAGCTGCAAACAGCTACTGTCTCAAACAAGGTGGAAACTGAGGATCAACATCCACAGTTGTTTCCTGACTTGGACACATACTCAGTGGCATGTCTCTACATGCATTCACACACATGGATGAGCACGTACCAACACACATTATACACATATGCTTTTTAGATGCCAGATGATCATATCTTTTTTGTAATGCTCAAGCTAAATTGTTCATGCTCAGATTTCAAGTGGGGTTTTTGAAGGACTGTGCTTCTATGGTCATGTCTTAAGCTTTCTTCCTTCAAATATTGGTTCAGATGCTAGATCACTTTCTATACCTGATCCCCAAGGGGAGGTCCAAACAGCTTTATTTGAATAAGCCCATGGGTCCCTGTAACAAACAAATGAACCAGTTTCCTTTTAGAAATTTTGTTTGCTTTTGGTTTTTCACATTTTTTTCTAAGACAGTTCTTTATCACAAGACTTGGTTAAGCATTTTTTTTTTAAGTGATGCTATAGCAAGAAGGATCACACTAAATAGCATGTAGGAGTTGATTTTAAAATACGTAGTTAGCTCCATCAAAAACCTACTTATAGAAACACATTATTTACCAATAGAGACATTTCAAAGGCAAGTTTGTACATATCCCGAGCAACACACTCTTGGCAAGAGCAGTCTCAGATGGCACCCACTTGCAGCCAGGTGAAGAAAGGAGGAATAAACACGTCCAAGATTTCCTTTGGTCCTTTTGTACACTTTCAGGTGGACATGAGATCGGCAAGTCCTGCTCCCTGCCTCTTCCAGAAGCAGTTATGTGTTGTAAAAGGCCTCATTCCCCCGAGTACCCTCACCCTCAATGAGGCAGATGAAGAAGATGCCCCCGTGTTGCCATAGAAACGGGAAGCAGCATCGAAGCACCTTCCCCTTCCTGCATGTTCTTTAATTTCATCTGAGTGACTGTGTTCAAGAACCAAAAATAAAAAGTGCACAAAGATGTAATTATATAAAAAGCCGTGTTCAATTATAAATACAGTATGTGCTTTTGCCTCTGTCTGCAGCTCTCTCGCTTCTTTCTCCCATTTGAAGTCATTTGAACTATTCAAGGGAGCGTCTCCATTTTCTACTTAACTTAAGTGAGGCACAGATTTGCCAAGAGAAGAGAGCAAGTCTTTCTTCTTCATTTCTACCTTTGCTTGGGTCACACTTGACCTCTGTTTGCTGGTCCTGATAAGAGGGTCCCTTTACAGTCACTGCTTGTGCTGGGCCATGTGGGTTTACCTGGAGCTCCGAACTTGCCCTGCCATTAGGAACTCTTGCGTATCGAGATGTCTAGAGCATTCTGTAGGTTTATAAACTTTTTTTTGTACGCTAATAAAAAGTGGACAAGCTGAATGCCAAAAAAGCTATTAGTAGAGAAAGCCAACAGATTCTTTCTCTTAAAAATAAAAAAAAAATCCTGTTGCTACTTGTAGTAAGCGGGTCATTTCTCAATGGTGTGGGGGGGGGTGCCATGAGGACCTCAACGGTAACTCCCTCCGTTGCAGCATGCACCTCAGAGGACATGTTCAGGATGCAGAGCTTCTGCTTCTCTTTGTTCACCTTTTCATTGGGCTGATGGATTAAAATTTCTGATAGGAAAAAACCCAAACACCTCCTCTTCCTGATGAAGCAAGGCAGCCCTGGACCTGCATGTTGGCATCGTTTGAAAGGTAATTGTGCCCAGGCTGTGGCTTCCTGTTAGTGATTTGCATGAGGTTGTATGCGCTATAGAATTTACTCTCAGAAGAAAATGCAAAGGTACAGGGCGTGGCCGCTGGGGCAGGACACAGCTGATTTGTGGTCTGCGACTCTGTCTCCTGGAAACTTGATTTAAAAGGACTGTCTCGTCTAATCAGGGCAGTACACTGGATCTCTCTGCAAGGCAAACAAGTCCTTTACATGAAGAAATATGAAAGGATTTTTTCCCTTTAGGACAGTTGGCAACCTGCAGGAAAAAAAATGCTGCTGGTTTATCTAGTACCACTTGGGAAGCCAGACTGGCTGTGTTGCTTAAATACCTATTGAAACCAGGTACATGCTTGCCAAAAAAAGAAAAGAAAAAAAAATAAAAAGAACCAACAACCCACTTGACTGGTTCAATTTTTACTTGGAATATGGTTGAAATTTTTACTTACTTAATAAGTCCATAATTTCCAGACATGTGTATCCAGGACTACATAACACACACACACACACACACACACACACACACATATATATATATCTTAATCTTAGAATATCAGAAGCATGTTCTACATGTTCTATGCTCTGTCTGAAGCTAAGTCTGGGTATTCTGGTTTAGGATTTCTCTTCGATTTCTGTTGTCTTTGCAATCTGTTTAGGACTTTGTTACTCTATATTGATTTATGAGTGCTCAGTTCCAACTTGGATTTTCCAAAAATAATATCGACATCTAGCCTTGTACAGTGTCAACTGAGGATTTCTCACCGCACACTTCATGACAGACACCAGATTTTCCATGTTTCTTGAGGGGTTCCTACCCTTGCTCTTCCCTCACTGCGTACCAGCCAGAACACTCTTCTCATTTTTGTATGCTCTTTAAGGTAAGCAGTGAAACAAAAGGCCTGAGAGTTAACAAGATGCCCATTAAAAATGGCTAGGTCCACAGAGCCTCCGTGTGCACTGTATCACTAAGATCCACAAACAAGGCCATCTTCCTCATCACTGTTTGAGGTGTCCCTTCAGTCTCTTGGGCTCAGAGTCTGATTCCAGCATACATTAAGGTGGCTCAGGCAGTCTAGGCAGGCAGAGTCCTGAATATGAAATATAAGGACTTATGACCATGACTGCTGGGCAGAACACCCCCACACACACACACACACATGCTCTTGGCCTGAGCATTCCCTCTGTAAATTTCCTCTGGAGCTTGGGATCAAAGCAAGGTGTCCAGGTGAGTGAACTGAGCTGTTAGCAAACAAAGAATTTCTAACCTCTCATGCCACTGGGGATCTGATGTCATGAATGGAGTCATGCGGAGTGCACAGGAAGGACAGCCCTTCCCCTCAGATCTGTCCCAGGTCAACCAGTGTCACAGGCTTTCCCCTTATAATAAAAAGATGTTACTTATGTAAATGGATACGTATAGAACGCTTGAAAATGGGCTTCACGTGTCTGAAAATTAATCTTTTCCTTCCTTCCTTCCTTCTTTCATTTAACTAATTAATTAATTAATTTTTATCAAAGGCAGGTTTTGTGCGAAGCGGTGATGCTAGGCATGCACTCCACCAACTGACCTGTGTGTCTCAGCTACTGTCTCTGATGTATAAGTTTTTAAAAGTCAATTATCTCTTTACAGTGTTTTTAACATGCACTTTTTTGTGACTTCTGTAGAGTTGGGTGCTCTTCCTGTAGTTGCAGCAGCCAGCCGACAGGCTTGTTTCGATTCCCAAGCCTCTTTCATCCCCTCTTTCAGAAAACGTTGCAACTTCAAACCACATCTGACTGCAGAGAAATTTGAAGTTAATTTTATTTATTTATCTTAATTGGAGGATTCCATACACCACGGCTGTGTTTATCATTTCCAGCCTCCCTCTCTTCTATATCTCCTCACATGCCCTCCCACTCCCTCTCATGTCCATGCGGCCCTTTTCTAAAATTATTATCGTCACACACATGTACAACCCACAGAGTCCAACTACCGTTGTTTGAATGGGAAATTAATTTTGCCTTTTCTAGAGATCCATTGTGTTTCCTTTGCAAAAGCTCTCAGCCCCTCTGCTTTGATGCACCCTGTCTGGATTCCACCCTCTGAATCTTAGAAGAAACCCTTTCTCTCGAATTTTCAAGATCTGGAGAACGTTGAATATTTAATGTTCTGCTCTCTCCATTCTTTTCTAACCACCTGTCTCCCAAGTCAACCACTTTGATCACTGTCTTTTTTTTTTTTTTTCTAAATCTTTAGCTAGCTTTGAAGAAAAAGCTACCATTGTGATTGCAGACTGTAGAGAATTGTATGCACACATTTGTGTGTGTATGTGTGTGTGTGTGTGTGTGTATAAACACACATATAAAGCTATATAATACAGCATACACTTTGCCTTAAGGAAATCTTCAACTATGAGAAACATTTCATGAGCACCTTCTACAGGTTTTGCAAAACAGATTTTTTAATTTTTTTTTTCCAGACAGGGTTTCTCAGTATAGCCCTGGCTGTCCTAGAACTCACTTT
The DNA here is from genome assembly GCF_900095145.1 of Mus pahari. Lineage (NCBI taxonomy): Eukaryota > Metazoa > Chordata > Mammalia > Rodentia > Muridae > Mus > Mus pahari. The sequence continues at coordinate 78,328,982 of NC_034603.1, forward strand.
GTAGACCAGGCTGGCCTCGAACTCAGAAATCTGCCTGCCTCTGCCTCCCAAGTGCTGGGATTAAAGATATGTGCCACCATTGCCTGGCTTTGTGAAACAGATTTACTTTTTTTTTTTTTCATCCCTTTATTTGTATGCACAATGTATTTAATCGCTCACCACAAAGTATTTTTCTCCCAGTTCATATCTCACAGAGATCCGGTTGAAAAATAAGTTGCTTTTTTCCAAGTTACTTCAACAGTTTGAGAATCCTTGAATCATTTGGAAGTAGGGATGAAGGGGTTAAGTTTTGCCAAAGTGCTTTGTAAATGATGAAATGGGCTCAGTGGGTAAAGCATTTGTTGTGCAAGAGTCAGGACCTGAGTTCAAGTCTTGGGCACTCGGGTAAAGCCTGGGTGGTTGTGGCATCCTGCCGACAATTCCAGTGCTCAGAAGTTAGGATGTGGGAATCCTGGATAAAGCTGGCTATTTGGACCAGCTGATTAAGATAGCTACAGTTCAAATGAGAGATTCTGCTTCAATACATAAGGTAGAGAGAGATCAAGAAAGACGGCTGATGTCAACCTCAGAGCTCCATAGGCATGTACATATACATGCAAGTACATCCACATAGGCTTGTGAAAATGAAGACACGCAGACATTCCTCATACATATATGCCAAAGAATATGCTGTTATGTATATGCTATTTACACATTTATAGAAGCATGTTTTTTTTTTCATTTTCTGTGTTATTCATCTCCATAACTTCCAGATGCTGGACATGGGGAAACATTTATTTTTTTCTTTTTGCAAAATGGTTTTCCAGCACTAGGTACCTGAAGCTGTGAGCTCTACTGCATATTCAAAGGTGCTCTTTGCAAAGAGCTCACAGCAGAGTTAGGGAGAAGGAGAAAAGCAATTATAGTAATCTAATTTTAGATTTCTATATTTGTGCTCTGACCTTAGCAATTAAGCCAAAGGTCTCCAATGAAGTGTCTGGGAAGACACGGGCTAAGCGTTCTTCCCCACAGTTGCCGAAACACTCCACTGCTCTGCCCGTCACGTTCTGTCGAACGCTAAGTAGAGATTTTCTTTCTTACGTTTTCTTTTCCTACTCCTGTCTGTAGCACTGGAGCTTGTGCACCTGGACTCTGGCCCTGTGTGAAGGGAAGGCGTTGTTTCTGGCAAAATGCTCGGTAGCAAGCCTATCAGATTACGGACTGGATTTCCTTTATCTTGGGGCATTGGACTCTATTCAGGCAGGGGGCAAGAAGGCTAGGATTTCACGTCTTGTTTGGACACGCTACCTGCTCCTTATTCTCGTCCTTCTGGAGAGAAGGTAGTCTCTTGGCATACAGTCTACTAGGGTCAATGTCCATTTAAGAAAAGTATCTGGACTGCCAAGATGTCTTTTACTGAACAAACATGACCTTATTGCCCCAAACCACAGCTACTCCCCAAGAGCAAGAGTTTAGTCCTTCCTAGAACTTGCGTGGAAGGAGCGTCCCTGAAGTGTGGCAAGGTTTGGCAGCATTTTAACCAAGACACACTTTAACCAAGACACAAAAATGTGTCTTCTCCTGCTTTGTGCCAATGAGGAATTTCTCCTCAGCAGACTTTGGAGACTGTGCCCTCTCACTTGTTATATATAGGGCATTTCATTACTTTTCGACAGACATTGCTGCATTTTGCAGGGTCAATTCTTATCAGATGTTAATGTTTCATACATCTTCCTGGAAAAATCTACTAAGAATGAAACATTTAATTTCTTTTGATGGACTCGGTTTTTTTGCAAGGAAAATTGTATTCCAAGGAAAATTGACAGTTATGAAAAGGCTTGTTATATTTATTTATTTTTTTAATTTATCATGGTACATAAGGCAGGCTGGCAGGAAGACAGATATAAATGGAGGGAGGAAGGGGGAGAGGGAGAGAGATAGAGACAGACAGAGACAGAGACAGGGAGAGAGAGACAGAGAGGCAGAAAGGGAGAGACAGAGGAAAACAGAGACTGGGAGACAGAAGACAGACAGGCAGACAGGCAGACAGGCAGACAGGCAGACAGGCAGACAGGCAGACAGGCAGACAGACAGGCAGCCTGCCTTCCCTGAGAATCGCTAGCCTCACTCTCAGAATGTCTTTTAGGACATTGGTAAGGCCAGAGGACCAAGTCAGCCCTAAAACCATATAGACATCATGATTTGGGGCATTCAGTTCCATTCCTTTATCATGGCTTGTCTGTGTTCACACGGCCTAAAAGAAGCAACATAGGGGCCGAGGAGGGGTTGCATTTGCCCTTCTCATTTGTAACTTAGCCTCTTACTACAGTGAAAACATATATATATATATATATATATATATATATATATATATATATATATATATATATATACTTCATCCAAGATTGCATTGGCTTTAGGAGGTTTCCTTTCTAATCATTTATTTATTTGGCGTTTGTAACGATGTGTTGTCTATGACATTTCATAAGTAGCATTTTATTAAAATTCATAGGTTATAGTATTGTATAGGCGCACCAATTCTAAATATTTCCTAAATGGATTGCTGCAAGTTAAGTAGTGTTTGGAAGTGTTTACAAAATGTGCCCAGTTTGTGCCAGGTGTGGGTGGCACCAGGTCTTTAAAATCTTGGCAATGAGCAGGCAGAGGCAGGCACACTTCTATTTCTTTGAGCCAGCTTAGTCTACAAAGTGAGTTCCAGGTCCTGCAGGGGTATATAGTATGAACTTGTCTCAATCACTTGATCAATCAACCAATTTGTAAATTCTAGTTTGATGTATTGTTCTTGGGATTTCTACACATTGTAGTGCCTAATGAAAAATATAAGTGAAATGAATTTTAACACAGTTTTATTTTCAACTTGATGGAAATCCATTATACTTGCTTAAGATGCAGCAGATACTACAGCATTAAGAGCAGATTACAAATATTTTTAAGACATCAGGACAGGAACTGTGGATTAAGCGGTGAGTTTCAGGAAATAGGGCAGGTTGTTAATTTGATATTGGGCACAGCTGACTTTCCATCTGCTTGTGAGAGCCCACAACAGCTTAATCTTCACTGGGTATGGTCACACGTGGTCAAAGTTACCCTGCCCTTGAACAGATCCTTCAAGCCTCCTTGTGGGCTGGAACCTGAGAGGGTCAGCAATCCTTCAACCACAGGCTGCCACCCGTGACTCTGCATGTACACATGGGTCTGTTTTTATAACTACACATGTGAGACAGTGAGCCTGTTGCAATAAATTCTAATCGGGGGCCCTGGGTACTTTCCCCAGTTGTGACAGGCACAGGAGAGCCATCGCCAGTTTAATGTGCCAATGACTCTGAGAAACCAGGGCAAGTCCAAGTGAATTCTAAGGTCAGCTATCTCTAGCTCTTGGCATTCATTGTCTTTGTCTCTCTCCAGAGGGGAGGAGTTTAATGTCTTCCTCATTTCCTAAGTGAGCAGGGCAGACATTATTGCTTTTATCAGTGAGATAAACTGAAATAAAAATGCTCTCAGTATTTATAGGGCAATCAAATACTTACAAAAGAAAATGAGGGTATCTTTCAGAGACATTAAAAAGTGAGGGAATTAGATTTAAATCATATACACAATTGTTTGCTTAAGTCATGACATATTTGTTTATTCATTTTGAAACGGGCCAGGAATTTGCGTCCCTGTTGTTTGTTTGAAATGGAGTAGACCCTTTGGACAACTTCTTGAGATTATAGGCATGCCTATCTGACTTTCTTTTAAAATTTTTTTTTTTTAGAAACCAAATTAAATGAACAAAGATGAAGATAAATGGTTTAAGTATTGTTTTAAATTCTTTATATAGCACCTTTGTGATACAAAGGTGAAAGGTAATATTTATAAGCCAGCTTTTTTTTTTTTTTTAAATTAAAAGAAGGGCAGGTGTGGTGGTACTCCTCAGTACATCCAAGCTTCTGAAACTAGAGAGGAAGAGTCAGGAGAATCAAGTGTTTAAGGGCAGACTACACAGAGAGTACCAGAATTCCAAGCATTCTAGTATAATAAAGAAACAAGAGTGTGGACATGGGGGGCGGGGAGATCTAAGCCATGTCTGGATAACAAAATAGATCTCTATTGTCTAGGACAACATTTCCTTCTCTGAGACCTGTGACAGTATCTTATGATATTTTCACATTTGTTACTAGTTAGGGGTATCGATAAAGCCCCCGCCCCCAGCAAAGAATCACCCAAGCTACCCTTCCCACAGTCCTGAAACTGGGGAAAATTACTCTGGATTACAGCTAAATTTTCTTGTCTACTTTTTAAATGTACAAACTAAAGGATGTGTGATGGCACTTCCATATATAAATATATACTGCACTTTTACTACAATCACTCTTTGCTGTTCTTATTTATTCCCTATCTCCCCCCCCCCCGTCTTCCCCCCTTTGCATATACCTAGTAGTCTATTCTATTCTGAGTCTGTTTACAGACGTGTCCTTCCATGTCCTCATATTCATATTGAGATCAAATCTTGTGGGACCTGTCTGTTTGATGTCAATTTATTTTACTTAACACAGTGATCTCAATTTGACTGAATATGTCCTGACTTTCCCCTTCCTTGTCATTTATCTTCTTCGCTGTATCAATTCAAATATATTGAAGAACAGATGGTCTGACTCATGTCTGTTGAGAACAGTGTAGCAATAAAATGGGTGTGTAGAGATGTCAGTGGGAAATAAGACTGAGAAGGCGTCTTAAGAGGTTGAGTGCTAGGGTCAGGAAACTATAGAAACAGTGAACAGTGAACAGTCACTGAAGTTTCATTGGCTGAGAGAGCGACAGAGCTATGTTGCCTTGTAAGAAGATGAAGCATCAAATACATGAAGTTGACTGGAGGAGCAAGAGATGCAGACAGAGATAAGTACACCTGTTACAAGCTTGTGGTGATATTTCAAGTGAGAGATAGTGAGTACTTGAACTTTCGAAGAGATGGGAAGCTATCAGTTCTGGAGGCATGGCAGAAGGGGAGTCTCCATGACTTGGGAATTGTTTAGATTTGGAGAAAGATTAAGTGGCTATAAAGTCACGATATAGATACATTGATAAAGAGAAGAGTCAGCAGAGAGGGCTGGTTCCAAGCAGGAGACACCCCCCTCGTGTTTGAGGGTTAGGTAAGTATCTAATAGGTGGACACATCAAATTAGGTGCTACCAGGCAGGTAGACTCAACTTATTGTCTGTCAACATTCCTCAGCACTTCCAATTGAGTTGATTCCAAGTTACCACCTTCTTTTGCAGCAGAGCCATAGCCTTCTCCTCTCATAGGGAGGAGGGTGATGCATGTGGATCTCCCTAGTCCTTTCACTCCTGAGGCCAGTTCATCCAGCCTCCTCTAATAGCACCGGAGTTCACTTAAGTGTCAAGTGTTAGGGAAGGATGCTCACGTTTTATTTATTTTTATTTACAACCAATTGCATCTGATTCTGTGTGCCATTTTCCTGAGTCCAGAGCTGCAATGTTTCGAGTCACACTTATGTTCTGGGCATGAGTTCACATTTATGTAAATCTTCCGCATGCTGCTACAGATCCACTCGCGCTGACTGCTCAGCACATCCCAACACGTATATTTGAGAGGTCTCCGTGAATTACATTCTTTGTTTTAATCCAACATTGACTCATTCTCATGGATTTACCATCACTCCTGCTGCAACTTGACCCATGGCTCTTCGTTAGCCTCATTACAGATGTCTTACTTTTAGACGGGGCACTTTGATATGCTCAGAAGATGGAAGTCTGGCTAGCTTAATTCCCCTCTGACTCAGGGAAGGTAGCTCTGCTTTCTTTGCAGGTTTCTCTCATGTGTCTAACTCTACTGGATCACAGAAGGAAAGAATCTGGGATTTCAATTTATTCAGATCATATTTATGTCATGCAGTTTGAGTTTCTGCTGTAAAGCAGCAGTTCTTAGCCTTCCTAATACTGTGAGCCTTTATACAGTTACTCATGTGGTGGCCCTCAACTATTGTTGCTACTTCATATCTGTAATTTGCTATTGTTGTAAATCATAATATAAAATATCTCATATCTAGGATATCTGATATGAGACCCTTGAGAAAGTATCATTCCACCCTTAGAGGGATTATAACCCACAGATTAAAACCATTGCAATAAATAGTAAACACAAGGTACTTAAACTCTGTTAAACTGCAAACTTTGTTCTACACCCCATAAACCTTTTCTCATTTGGTTTCCTAGCTATAGTGCAACTGTATTTGCATATGTACTCCTGTATCTATATAGAAATAATTTATGAGCTTTATCGACTGAACTAGATTTGGTACCTCATATTATAAAGTTAATCCTTTTCGTGCCCCAATAACCAAATACATGTCCAAGGAAATGCATACTTGACCATGAGTCCTGTTTAAGAGAATATATGCAAAGTATGTCCCGCACCAGTGGATTAGGAAGTCTTTTATGATATATAATATTTGTTTTTTATATTATTTTATTTATTTACATCTGAAGTGTTGCCTCCCTGCCTGGTCCCCACTCCTCAAGGTCTTTCTCCTTCCCTCCTCCCCTTTGCTTCTAAGAGGTGCTTCCCCACCCACCTACCCACCCCTACCACACCCCTGTCAACATCCCCCCTGGGCATGGAGTTTCTACAGGATTTAGAGCATTCTTTCCCATTGAGGCTAGGTATGACAGTCCTCTGCTACCTACGTGCCAGGATCTGTGGGCCAGCCCATGTATGCTTTTTGATTGGTAGCTTAGTCTCTGGGATCTCCCAGGGATCTGGGGTAGTTGATACTGTTGGTCATCCTATGGGATTGCCATCCCCTTCAGCTCCTTAAATCCTTCTCTCCACTCTTCTATAGGGATCCTCAGGCTCAGGCCAATGGTCAGTTGTAAGTGTCTGCATCTGTCTCAGTCAGCTGCGGGTAGAGCCTCTCAGAGGACAGCCATGCCAGGATCCTGTGTGCAAGCACAACTTGGCATCGGTAACAGTGTCAGGTTCAGTGCCTGCTCATGGGATGGATCCCAAGTTGGGCATGTCACCGGGTGGCCTTTCCTTCAGTCTCTGCTCCATTTTGTCCCTACATTTCCTTTAGACGGGAACAATTCTGGGTCAAAAAAATATTGAAGATGGGTGGGTGGTCCCATGCCTCTACTGGAGGTGGCCTGGATTAGGAAGTCTTACTTTCAGTTTCTTACCTCTACTACAAAGACAGATTAGCCAGGACCATTCATCTGCTATGTGCTTACCTTGGGTGTTTATTATAATGGACACTTCTATCCCTCATTGACTCAGTATTCTGAGTTACTACATCCTTTTATCACCATTAACAAATCTGTCTTGTGCATATTTATTTGAATGGCTTCTAGGTTCCAGTTCCCTCTTTAACTACTTCAGCTTTCTTGCACAAAAGACATGATTTGCATCCCTAAGGTTCACAGAAATGAACAGCAGATGCTTTGGTAATGGAAAGGAATATAAAGGAAAGCTGGATGGTAGGAGACACAGAAACACACAAAAAACATCACCTAGCATAGCACTTCTCAAGAACTGTCCCTGTCCTCCTTCCACAGTTGATTTTAGTTTGAAATAGTTAACAACTGTTTGTGTTTGACAAAGCTCAAGTCATAGACAAAATAAAGGCAGAGGAGATTGTAACAAAGAAAATGATAGTATTGAAGAATATGGGTTCTTGAATATAATAAAAAGTGAGGATTGATTATATTCAAGAATTTATCAGGTCTAGGTCAAGCTTTAATCTGTGTTTAACAGTGAGACGAAGGTTTCCCTGGGTCCCCAGCAGGGCCTTCAAGAGTGGGAAATGTAGAGAATTAGTTCATAGACACCTAAAATACAGGACCATCTGGACTTTCAAGTCTTTCACTTGAGACATAGTCACATGACTTCTTCCCGCTTACTTTACCTCTCTGGAATATTCCATTGCCACTGTTCAGTTTTCAAGAGAGGAAACTGAAGTAATATCAGTAATAACACTTTAGAAATAAGGTGAATGTTTGTTGGGGGGTCTTCTTATTCCAAGAAGAACGTGCTTTATTTAGATTTTATTCAGATATGGTCAAGAGGGCTGAGGTGGGAACTGGTGCCTATTGGTACCCAGACATCATCTGAATCCATGTTGGGAAGATGGAGTAGACTTCTCAGCTCTGCACTCACTACAGACTGAGGCATACAGACACATGTCAAGGTCAGTTCAAGTTATGCTTTCCTGTGGTGTTTCTCACCAAGATTTAACAATTTTCCTGTTGTACATTTTCCCATTTAGAGAGTGTTTGATTATGAATTCCTGATGGTCTGGAACTCATTGTGTGCAAATAGGCTGGCTGCACATGTACAGGGATCCATCTGCCTTTGCCTCCCGGGTGCTTGAAGTAAAGGATCAGTGCCACCATGCTCAGTTCACCTGTCCCATTTACTCCGAAGACAGTCTTAGATGAAGACACTTTCATCCCCAGCTGGAGTAAAAAGGCAGTTTATTAATCTTACAATTTTAATTCTGTTACTTCAGAACTGTATTAAACAGAGCCAGTTGTTAGTTTCTCCTAAGCCATTTAAGGTGAGTCTTAATCAACATACAATCAAAAACCAATGAAAAAATGAAGTGCTACCTCAGGTGTCATGAGGGCAGTGCCTATTCTAATTCAACCAAACACATCTAAATGGTTTAGCGGATGAAGTTTGTTGCATTTGGGGATAAAGTTATCTAGTCTCTGAATAGCTATCTTTTATATTCCATCTGATAAAGACTTGGTGATTATAATCTGATAATAAATGTGTTTTTTATGGCGAAGAGAAATGAGTTTTCAAGATACTGACGCTGGTTTTGGCGAGCAGGTTGTTAAAGCCTCTGAAAGACTCACAGGAAGGCTGTAGCTGTTCGGATTTAATTCTGGAGAACCTTTCCAACATGTGCAAACACTCAAGAAAACATCACCCTCGAAAAGGACTACTGTGGTGCTGAAAACCCGGGGTTTGTTACTTGTTTCTGGAGTTTAGGTTGTCTTATCCACGTTTCCTCTCCTAATTCACGGAGAAGTGAATCATTTGGACATTTGTTATGAAAGAGGAGCTCAAAGATTAGTCCATGGACACTGGTGTTACAATAAAGACAGGCTGTGCTCTGTAAACTAAAACTAAGATTTAACAAGTGTTAGCTCAAACACTTTCTAGTGATTGCTAAAGTCTAGGTGATTTTTGCACATCAGTGTAACACAATGAAACCTGAATTGGAATTTATTACATGCAGTTGTCTTTATAAAGTGAATTGTTTCTTTTTTAATTATTATTATTTTGCAGACTATCCCTACAGCAATGCCTTTGTTTTCTAATGCAAAAAAAGAAAGGAAAGTTCTCTGATAGATATGTATTTAAATAAACACACACACACACACACACACACACACACACATACAAATACATACATGCACACACATACACACACTATATACTTATCAGTGGTGATTTTTTTTTCTGTATTTAGTCAGTTAGATGCTCAACACAGGGGCAAATGAATGGACCAGGAAGAACTTTGCTATGTGCTACATGCAGTTGTGAGCATTTAGCATACTCTTTATCCTCATTTCTCTACATTCCTTTTCTACATGCCACATTATTTTAAATCACGTCCACCATGACTACCTTGGCCAGAAGATATTGAATCAGACCTATGGCAAGACACTTGCTCCAAATTAAATTACCAACAGGTGGCCAAATTAGGAGCTTCACGTTTATTTATTTATTTTAGTTTTTTTGAGGCAGAATCTTGTTATGTCACCCAGACTGTTCTGTCACCTATGAGGTGGCTCTGGCTGGTCTGGTATTTATGAGTCTTCTGCCATAGTTACCCACGTTCTGGACTTGAAAGTGTATCATTTCCTGTTCCAGTATCAAGCTAAGAATTTAATCTAGTTCTTTTAAAATATTAAAAACCTGTTGCATTTATGCAGACTATGTGTTTAACAAATGCTTCAGTGTGCATGTGGTAGTCAGAGGACAGGAGCCTTTTCTCTTATTCTGCCCGTGAGTACCCAGGGTCACACTCAGGTTACTTCAGGTCATTCGGCTCAGGACCCAGCACGTGTACATATTGAGCTACATCGATGGCCCCTAACAACTCTATTACCTCAATCAATCATCACTGCAAAGAAACGCCATTTGGTGAGCACGTTAGACAGGGAAAATTACATTCTCTTGTATGAAGTGTATATGAACTGGTATACATGCTTTTTCCATTTTTCTATTTGTGTTTTACACTATATTATGAATTTCTGGTCTTGTTTTTTCCCATTATTCAAGAAGGCTCCAGCTTTTGTGGGGAAAACGTCTGCATTGCTGAGCTTACCTGTTTGTTCTCCTTTTCCATGTGCGCACGAGTCTGGCTCAACCGTTCAACATTTGTTTGCATTAAAAGTGGGAAGTAATATAGGAAAGGGTTGTTTTGAAAGCTTTTAGGAGTGAGAGAATAATGCAGTGTTATAGGACACAGAGAGTAGAATATATCACTGTCTGAAATGTAGATGTTACATACATTCTACTTCTAAAATATTTGTGGCTATTTTATAAGGTGAATGATTATGAAATTAAAACAATTATATTAATTACTGGATGCCTGATAATCATTAAGAAATGCCTCATTCATTCAGTTGCTCTATAAGTAGATAGATAAATAAATATTAAGCATGCTCCCTTACTTCTTGACACCTTTCAATGATGACATACTGCTCACATAGCAATAGGTATGATTCCTTACCAAACTGGCTTGAGACCATAATGTTTATTATATTGCTTGTATGCAGAGAGAGGAACAGTTAGCCTAGGTGGAGTGTGATTCATAGGCTTGTATCTATTGAATCTGCCTAAATAGCACTTCTAAAGAGGAGGCACAACAAATGGGATCTCATGTGGCATCATGCCACAAAGACAGGCAAAGCTCTGAAGCAAACGAGGAAGAGGAAACATGTTGCACAATCTTGAATGATGAAATGTGAACAGCAGCCATGGTGAGGGTCCCTAGCATCAGTCAAGCACAAGGAAGGAAGTCACTCTCACAATCCTCTATCTTTAGATCTTAACCCAAAATGACTTTTAAAGAGACAGAAATCAAGGGTCCAACTGAAGATTGCTTTCTTTAAAAAAAACCACAATACTAACTTCTAAAGAGTCCAAGTTCAGGCATGGGGCATGAAGAAGTGGGACGCACCATTTAAGCAGGTATAATGTCTCGGTTCTGACAGTCTTCGAGAGGTCGGGGGTCTGAGAATAAAGCCGTGAGGTGTCTTTACATCTGTTATCCTAACAAGAAGAGTAGCAGAAAGAAAGCACCACCTGACACAATTAAGGGACAGAGAGCCTGTGGTGGTCAGCCCAAAGGCAGAAGGACAGAAAAACAGAGGACCTACTTCCATATCTGAGACAGTCATCTGAAGACTGCTCTAAGGAAGGATGCTCAAAGAGATTGCAACTCAGCAGAGGGGGGAACCTTACACTCATGGCGACCAGGGTCCCCTTCATCTTTTGACTTTCCTTTTACTCTGACTCTGGCACCAACGGTAGTCCACCGATGTTTAATGGAAAGGATGAGAAATAAACAATTCACATGATTTAAGCAACTTACAATGTGGTGCACTGCTATATTAATTCTGTTGTTCTCATCATGAGATCTTATTGTGTTTTTTGGGTTTAACCAACACAAGACTCACAGTTAAGAAAAAGCATATATTCAGGATTTTGTGCTAGCCTTGATTTCAGTTATTTGATGGTGGTCTTGTAATTTATTTCCTGTGGATAAGGGAATGATAACTGTACTTCACATACTTGGGAATAATTAAAAGAAAGCAAGCAAGAATGGATGGGGAAACAAAACAGAATGGACAGTTGAAGGCACTTGATCTTCCCTATAACCAACTCTATACTATTACCACATATTCATGGGCCCTTTCCTTTCCTTTCCTTTCCTTTCCTTTCCTTTCCTTTCCTTTCCTTTCCTTTCCTTTCCTTTCCTTTCCTTTCCTTTCCTTTCCTTTCCTTTCC
>NC_034603.1:78341055-78350639 GCF_900095145.1 Mus pahari
CTCTCTCTCTCTCTCTCTCTCTCTCTCTCTCTCTCTCTCTCTTTCTTTCTTTCTTTCTTTCTTTCTTTCTTTCTTTCTTTCTTTCTGCTTTTTCCCCTGCAAACATCAAGAGCCCATGTGATATACTGAGCCTGTCTCTGAGTCAGAAAGGTACATTGTGTTCTATGCTAAACTCAGTACCAATAGCACGAGTCTTACAGCAATAGCCTGAGTCTCTTGAGAAGTCCTAAAATAATCAACACATATCGCTTCTCTTTCACACTTCTTTGAGAATTATGAAAAAATAACTAAAGTAAATTTAATTTTAACCCATATGCTATCTTTAAACACTGCGAGTGTAGGCTAGAATATATATTTACATTTTTAGTTTCAAAAATATACATGTATTGAGGGTATCTTAGAAATATATTACCTTTTAACTTATGCTTTCTAAAACTGATATATATATATCCTAAAATAATATATATGTGTGTATGTGTTATATAATACATGTTAAATATATGTTAAAGAGTTTTCTAATTTTTAATTCAACTTTCCTATATAAAATGTTGATGACAATAGTATTAGTTATGTAGACTTGAAAATTACATCAAGAAAAATGTATATAAAGCTTTAAAACTATTTCCGATGCACTGTAGAGCTCTAACCCACTTTAAATAAACCCTAATTAATTAACATTTATGTTGTGTCTATCTAAAATATTTTAGAATCACTTTTTTTAAAAACATGTTAAAAATCATGTTTAAAAGAGCAAAATTAAATCATGTTAACTTGTGGTCATCAAACAAAGAAAGCAAGCCTTCATAAATGCCCAACAGGCAATGAATAAATACAACAAAAGGAGACATGTTTGTAGGGAAAGATGACAGGCCCTCAACCCTCCACAGAGAACCATAGACAACTATGCAATGCTGAGAATGGGAGAAAGGGTCTTGTCTAGGGAAGAAAACAGAGATTCATGTCCCAGTGCCAAATGGTCATCCCTGAAAATATACATACAAGTAATATTAGACAGAATAATCAGGTTGTGTTTAGGAAAGTATATGGGTATAAATACACATATGTGTATGTAACAATAATCAATGAAAAAATTAGAAAGATAGCAAGAAGCGATATAGGGAGGGCTCAAAGGGAGAAAAGTAAAAGTAAATGTGATGTAATTATTTTATGGTGTCCATTATATCATATATAATAAAATATAATCTCCAAAATAATAGTTAGACAATAACTTTAATAAAACCTGTGGATAAAACTCAGTTGATAGAAAGCTGATTTGCCACACAGAAGACTGTATAAAACTTAGTCTAGGAGCTGGAGATAGCTCAGTAGTCAAGAACAATTAATATTGCTTTTATAGAAGATTCCGGTTCAGTTCCCAGTATCACATGGAGGCTCACAGTTAAGTAACTCCAGTTCAAGGGGAATCCAATAATCTTCATGGGAACTGTACACATGTGGCACACACACACACACACACACACACACACACACACACACAAGTAAAACATTCACATGCATAAAATTAAAATTAAATGAATGCACAAACAAAAAAATTAGCCTAATGGCATATTGCTGTAATCCCAGTCATCAGAAGGTGGAGGCAGAAGGGTTAGAATTTGAAAGTCACTCTTAGATAGACAGTAAACTTAAAGCTGGCCTGGTTTATATAACTCCATGTCTCAATTACTAACATCATAACCATCATCATCATCAATGTCATCATCAACATCATCAGTCTCATCCTCATTATCGTATAAGTAAAGGCCATCTTTATCTTATAATTTGAGAGTATAGTATACATTTGGGTAATTTTTATTTTGTTTTGCTTTTTTATTTGTTGTTTCATCAAAATCAAGAGCTGACAGTCTTTATTTTCTCTTTCACTGCTCATAGATGCTTTCTATTCAGTTGTTAAGGGTGATGATGTTGGAATCCTGATCTATTTCAAGCTGTGGCTAAAACAAACCATCTAAGTTAGGAAATTTGGGGAATGGACTCTGAGAGAGCACATTCACAAAGGTGGAAAGAAGGGCAGAGAGACTGCAGCATCCAATGACACCCATCCAGGCTACTGGGCTGCAAAAGAGACCCTGCACCTTACTTTTCAGCCCGTCAGGATGTAGTTCCAATCACATTGTACGAGAGAGTGCTTGCTAGTACTCGTCAAGCTTCAGGGATATGTCTTTGCAGCTTTGAGTACTGCCATGACTAGAGAGTAACTCTAATACTCAATGCCAAGGAACCAAGGATGCTAAGGAGCTTGCCAATAGAAACGTATTACAGCCAATTTGCATATGCATGCATTTTAAAGCACTGCTATATGCTCACAGATTTGCATGCATATTTCTCTATAAGCTGCGTGAATTTAATACACACATGCACATAAAAATGCTTTCCACATTGGTAGCATAAACACTTTTGATGTTATGGATAGTATTAGCCTAAGCACCTAGGAGGATTGATGCATTTCCTAGTGGTTGACTTTCTTAGAGATGAATCTCGCCTTGTTCTATATGTGATAAATACAAAACAGACAAATCGTGTTATACACCCCCCCCACCAACCAACCCCCATTAAGAATTTAGCATGCCACGAGATATTTAAAAGTTATGTAGCTTGCATTTAAAAATAATCAAAAGAAACAAACGAGAAAACCTAGGGGGCTAAAGGATCTCCCTTGAAGAAGATGAGACAGTGAGAAGGCCATCTGGGGTAGGTAGTAACGTTTATGTGAACCTCCTAGTGAACCATGTTGCTTTTTAAAGGAACACTTTCGTAGGTGGTTCTTTTTTATCCACCGTTACTTTATACTGGAATCCTCCCCCACATTCTTTCATTTAGTTGCACTTTAAGAAAGCCAAACTCATGAAAAGATATATATTTCTCCTTGTCCTTTACTGAAGTAGAACTGCTTCTTATTTTGGACACTGTCTTAAGGAGATGTTGTAAAAACACTAAATTATTTTTTGTGGTGGTGGTGGTGGTGGGGACATATTGTGTTCTTCATAACTGCAGAGAGACCTGAAGGAAACCAAATTCTATGAAAACAGACTTTCAAGATCCTTTGGAAGAACGGGGATACAGCTGTTTTGAAGGTGATGTAGTTCTGAGTCTTTTGGCCATGACCTTCTGGAGTCTTGGGATCCAGGAAGTTCTGGTTATTCTGGTTGAATTTTCATGAGCAGTAGCAGAGCTAGATGTGATTCTTTACAGCCAAGATTTACAGCATTTGAGAAAAAAGGGTCAATTCCCACTGCAAATACTTTTCTGTTGATAGAGATAAGTTAGAGAAAAGGAGGTACAATATGACAGGGACAAACAGCTTTTGCTTC
This sequence comes from Mus pahari, assembly GCF_900095145.1. Lineage (NCBI taxonomy): Eukaryota > Metazoa > Chordata > Mammalia > Rodentia > Muridae > Mus > Mus pahari. The sequence goes on from NC_034603.1 coordinate 78,344,388, forward strand.
TTGTCAGAACATCTATTTGCACTTACTGAAGTGTTTGTCTCTTTCCCAGTCTATGGTGAGTTCTCCAAACCACAAGTATCTTTAGATCCTATTAGCTTATCCAACACATGCACATATTGCTAATCTACTTCTCAAAGGGAAGTCTATGCATATCAAAATGCTATAAATATTTCCAGAAGCATCTACTTTTAATAGAGGGCATTGCTTTTAAACGACAAATGGATATACAGCAGTAGGATTACATCAGACACCTTACAGAATGTCAGTGTTTAGATTGAGTTCCTGGGTCACCTGGAAAAGTTTACGTCAGTGACATGAAATCCCATTCTCATTGCTGTCTTCTTTCCCTTCTACGTTGCTTTCATAGTCAATGACACTTCCTGGTTCTGTTGCATACTGGAAGTGCAAAAATGAGGCAAGAAAAGCAAGTTGTAGACTTACGGGAAACATTTTTTAAAGTTCCTTCAAGAAAAAAAAATAAGGCCATTGTGAAATTTCTAATCCAGTTGTGCAATCTGCGCGTTTCCAGTTGAATAGATGTGACGCTCTTGAGGCAGGTGAATTGCCATGGTTTTGAGTTTAGTCAGGGCTATAGAACAAAAACCACAAAAACATTTTCAGTTTAAACTTGCCAGTGTGCTCTGCTGTAATCTACAGGGTGAAACAATCTATGTTTTTGTTTCATTTAATGAAGAGATATGAAGAGGGAGGATTCATCATACCTTAGTACCAAAAAGAGGACTTGCCAAATTTCAAAGGTTTCCACAGCCCATTTTGTCCATCTAATACCCCTCAGGAGAGAACTAGAGTTCTCAGATGATTTAGTTTCTATGACTTATTTCTGACATGTCAGGTGATCAAACACCCACCATAAAACCAACCAACTTTTCCCCTTGGAACATTATCTCTACCTCTATCTGTTTCTTCATTTCTCTCTCTCTCTCTCTCTCTCTCTCTCTCTCTCTCTCTCTCTCTCTCTCGTCTATCTATACTTATAACTGTAGATCATGAATAACTTACAAACCTAATTATGCTCACACTGTGTTCAAATGACTACCAGTGCCTCCTTAGACTCTGGCCTTAAATATTTATTGAAATGGAAAAGACCCAGCATATTAGTTTTTATACTTAATTAGGCTCGCATTCCTGGAAAAGAAAATGCTATTATCTGGGAATAAAGCATTTTCAATTTAAAGCACAATAATCAATCACATTTTTATCTTCTTACCCGGCACTTCTCTTAATTGCAGCAATCTGTCCCTTTCCTCTTGTCTTTAGACTATCCTGTTCTTCTCAGGAATGTTATCCTTGCATTCTGACTGCAGTAGTACTTGAATGGAAGGTACAGCTTCAATTTTCTTTTTCTTGTTCTTTGGAAATTTTAATCTCTAATGATAAATGTCCGGAAAAGTCATACATTCTCCCAAAGAAGATATTAGATGTAAATGAGTGTATTGGGTTTTATAGAAAGTCAAATATAAGAAGACCTTGTTCTACTTGCTTGATAGTTCCATAAAAAAAACAAAATTTGCATTTTTTAAAGGCTTATTATATTGATGGGGTATGCTGGTTAGGTTTCTGACAACTAGCTACAGCTAGAGTTATTAGGGATGAGGGAGAGAACCTTAAATGAAGCATTGCTTGACTGTAGACTACAGAGCATTTTCTTGATGGATGATGATTAGTGGTGATCCTGAGTGGTTTAAGAAAGCAAGCTGAGCAAGCCATAGGGAGTAAACCAGCAAGCAGCATTCTTCCATGGCCTCCGTTTCAGTTTTTAACACTAAGTTCCAGCCTTGATTGCTCTTGGTGATAGACTTATCCAATCTTTCCTCCTTTGTTCTGCAAGAAGCTTTTAGTCATGGTGTTTATAATAGCAAGGGAAAACAAGCCATAACAGTGCGTTATAATGTAATACTTCATTTTGTCAGTCACTATTAGACAGCATGGATACCATCGATTTGTCTCACAGTCTTGGCCTTTAAACACATACATAACCTTTCAAGGAGAGTCACAGTGCAGAGCCGGAAGGACAATGGAGGTTGTGGTTCTTCTTGGTTAGTGCCTCTTAAAACTTGCAGTATTGGGAGTATGATTTTAGCAAACTGAGGCTGCATTTCAATACATATATGTAATTCATATGTCTTCCAGATATCTATGTAAGCAGAAGCAGGGCACACTATGTTAGAGCTGTAATTAAAATAGTTAATACTGTACCATATTCATGACTGTATTTATGTTTTTATAACATTAGTCTGAAAACACAGCAAAATATTTATATTGTTAACTGCTTGCTGACAGAGTTATAAATAATTCGATATTCCTTTGAAATATGTATGATTGTGCAAGATTTTATCAAGTTTAATATGCTACTGTAGTCAGAAGAAAGCAAATACTGAGTAAAATGAAATTGATATTTACTCTCATGATACACACAAATGAGTGCATCTCTCAACCTTATCACAGAAGTTTCTTTTTATAGTAGATATTTTTTTAACACAGAGATCCAAAGTACAGGGAATAAGCAATTGCAGAATACATAGCCCTAAATGGAACATCTATATTACACCCACTTCTCCCAAGACTTGGGATTATTTTGGAAGAGGGGGCAGAAATATAACAGGAGCCAAAGGGAGTGGGTGTGTACAAAAAAACAGTGCCTCCTCAATACAGCAGGGTAGTTTTACATATGAATTTATAGCAGTTGTAACATCATGCACAAGGCCAATGCAAACTCATGCTGGACAGAATTGTACTGTGAAAAGGGGAAATGGGCATGAAGTCCCACCTAGCTGAGGGGCTTTGACATTTGATAGCTGCTGGGAGAGAGTTCACTACTTGCCAATGGAAGGCCACATATCCTCACGTATATATGCAGCACCAGCTGTACTGGATGGGTTTAAAACACAAATCAGAACTAAAATGAGGACAGCAGTTGGGATGCTAGGAATGCAGGGAGCTTACCTCAAGGGAGTTGTGGGATGCATAGGTTCATATCATCAAAGTAGATTGCGTGCAAATTTTAACAAACGAGTAAAAACTGGGGGAGAAAAAGAAAACCTTACCTTCATAATCAGAATCCTAAAGTATTTGCCCAAGGTGTGGATAGGCACAGGAAAGTAAGGAGAGATGGGCAAGGAAAGATCATGAAAGGCAGCACAGAAGAAAAACGTAAGAAGAAACACAGGCTATGGTCTGGAAAGAGCTGAAGCTTCAGAACAGGGGGAGATATTCATCAGTAGTCTGTTGCACGTTAATAGTGCAGGAGTCCCTCCTTCACCCTTTATATGCATCTAGTATTTGACTATTAATACTATTCTTTATTTTATATTTATCTGCATGTATTACACACACACATACACACACACACACACACACACAAACACATATGCACCACATGTATGACTGATGATTACAGAGGTCAGGAATGGACATCTGATACACTGGTATGGTGCTCACATATGATTTGGAGCTGCGATGTTGATACAGGGAGCTGGATCAAGTTCCTCTGCGAGAGCAACAGTGCTATAGCTGCAGATTCATCTCTCAAACTCCTATCAATAGTATTTTGAAACACAATGGATTTGCTGCAAATTTTAATTTGAAATTTGCTTGAAAAATCTATGTGAGGAGCAGCATTTGCATGTGCATGTATGTGCACATATGCCCGTGTGTGTGCATGTGTGTGCATGTGTGTGCCTGTGTATGTCCATGTATGTATGCATGTGTGTGTGTGTGTATGTGTGTGTGTGTGTGTGTGTGCGTGTGCATATATAGACCAGAAGTCCATAGTCAATGCTGGGTGTTTTCATTCATCACTCTTCCCTCTATTTTGTGAGACAAAGTATCTTACTGAACATGGAGCCAAGTGATTGGTTAAAAAGTAGCCCCTAAAAATGCTATTAGCTGAACTGCCCAACAAAGGGGAGCAATTACCTGTACAGATCATATCCAAATGTTAGGAACAGCCCCTGGTTGAGGGGTGGGGTCACCCTCCCATCTCAAAAATTTAACCCAGAATTGGTCCTGTCTAAAGGAAATATAGAGACAAAGAGTGAAGCAGAGACTAAAGGAAAAGCCATCTAGAGACTGTCCCACCTGGGGATCCATCCCATATGCAGCCACCAAACCAAAATACTATTGCTGGTGCCAAGAAGTTCTTGCTGACAGGAACCTGAGAGGTTCTGCCAGAGCCTGGCCAATGTACAGATGCTGATGCTTGCAGCCAACCATTGGACTGAGCACATGCACCCCAATGGAGGAGTTAGAGAAGGAACTGAAGAATCAGTAAGTTTTGCAACCCCATAGGCAGAACAACAATATCAACCAACCAGACTCCCCAGAGCTCCCAAGGACTAAACCACCAACCAAAGAGTACACATGGGGGGACCCATGGCTGCAGCTGCATACATAGCAGAGGATGGCCTTATCTGACATCAATGCAAAGGGAGGTGTTTGGTCTTGTGAAGGCTTGATGCCCCAGCACAGGGGAATGTTAGGGTGGTGAGGTAGGAGTGGATGGGTGGGTGGAGGAGCAACCTCATAGAAGCAGGGAGGAGGAGGATGGGAAAGGGGGCTTGGCGGAGGGGATAATATTTGAAATGTAAATAAATAAAATAGCCAATAAAAAAAAAGTTTGACTTAATGTCTTTAAGCATGTGTCCAAAAGTATGCCTATGGCTTTGAATATGGTTAGCCATTTTGCAGAAAATCTAGTTAGTAGAGAAAGGTTCAGATGTTTGTGGCAGTTCCTGTTTTCTTATGAAAGCATGCTCCATGTTTGACACGAGTCGCCACATGTCCCCAGCTTCATCCTCTCTGTCCTCAGAGGCTGCTTGCTTTGCTCATGCCTCTCGCATTACCTTAGTTCAAGTTCCCACTTCTCAACTGAGCAGAGCCCTCCATCTTCACGGCCCCTCCCATCCTGTTCCTGCTGGAATAACTTTTCTACAGCTGCCAGATTTATTTATTCAAACCACACAAGCTCTTGCCATCCTCCTAATAAGATACCCTTTAGGGGCTGCTCATTATCTCTGGATAAATCAACTGTTAATACAACTCCATTGGCCTGAGGTATTTTTGTTTTTTGTTTCTGTTTTTGTTTTTGTTTTTGCTTTTGTTTTTGTTTTTGTTTTCACCTACATGAGGATAGTAAACTGACTTTTCATGGACATGGACAACCCATGGAACTTTTTTGACCTTTTAGGCAATACTATTTGAAACAGGTGAATGGTCCTATTATTTAGAAATCAGAGTGTTCCTGAAGCAGACAAGATGGGCCACACATTAATGGACTACATACACAGTATTTCGGGCTCCATGTTTAGTACTTTTCTCACATAGCAACTCATTTTAAGTTTATAGCAGCTCATGAACTAGCTATTGATGCTCTCTCCATTTAAAAGAAGAGAACATGCATATACACACAGCTCCAGTAGCTTGATCAAGGTTATACGCAGGCCAGAAGCTGAACCTAGACAGAGCAGGTCCCAAGGTTATGCCCTTGCTGACACCTACATTGTGTAGTCCTCCCTGAATGAGAGGCTTTGGGGCATCTGTATTCAAAGATCTTCTGGCTAGGGAAGTTATTTCAGAGTACTTCCAGAGGCATCAGACACTGTATTAGCTTTTAATTCTGTAGAAGCTGAGTACAGTTGCCAGAAGTTTCCATTGAGCCTCAGTGCATGCTTCTGGCAGATTGTAAGAGTCACCCGGGTTTATGTTCTCCCCATTCACATGGTACAAAACCCAGAACACCCTGTTCCCACTGAGCCTAGTCGCTCCCCAAGTGGAGGAGATAGCCAGTCCTCGTTAAGCTTTATGAAGCTGTGTGCTAAATGGGAGCCAGGTTGCCTGGAGACAAGGTATCCTTATATCTTGCCGTTGCCCGGGATATTTCCTGGGGCAGAGCTCAGAAGTTGAAAGTCCACAGCTTGGGGGTGACTTTTCCCTTCCTGGGAAATTGATTGAGAAGTGGTTCAGCAGGTTCTGAAATGGACAGGGGGTATGTGAATGCTGATCCCTTTAGTTTTGTTTCTTCTCTGATGTGCCATTTTACAATGGGAGTGTGTACGATTGATGGTTAAGAAGCTTGGCCTGAGGGTCAGAATCAGAATTTGATGAACACTGAGTTCAACGTGCTAAATAATTACTGTTTTCCAAATCTAGGCTAATCCTCTGGTTCATGTTTTGATTTTGTTCTTTTTATCTGATATATATATATATATATATATATATATATATATATATATA
>NC_034603.1:78350725-78371428 GCF_900095145.1 Mus pahari
TATATATATATATATATATATATATATATATATATATATATATATATATGAATTACAGCAAAAGAGTGTAGAAGAATATAGGGAAGCAGTTTTTGAATAAAAGCGCCATCACTCTCAGAGGATGTTAATCTGCCATTGATAATCTGTATCCGAGCAAGAATTTTATCATACAGTAGTGAATAGTCATTTTTTTCAAAAATGGAAATATACCACACATATGTATTAACTGAGAACTAATTATTGATCATAAAATCAATCCACTTAGAATCCTCAGTCAGGTACTTCCTATCGTATGTCGATTTCATAATTTAATAAACATTTTCATACTTTTGAAATATTGCATATTCTTTTAAATGAAGAGTCATGCTTTGGCATAAAAGATGCTGCTCTCTTAGGTAAGAGAATTAGCCATTTATTTAAATGGACATATACCCCATTCCTGTTTTGTTTGTGAATAGTGTACAGACATAATAAATTATGAAAAGACCCAGCTTTGCCTTTTGATTTTAAACACATGCTGGAGTCAACCAATCAAGCTACATGTTTATAAGACTCATCCATATAAATAGGAAATTATTCCTATCTGTAGATTCATTTTTCTTCCTTTTTATCTCAGGAACTTTTATCTCTATCATCAAAACAAAACAAAACAATAAAATCCCTCTGAACAAACACCCAGAAAAATCTTTTATATAATATCCCATTAAAATTTTATAGTAAAGAGGTTTAATAATTTAAACTTGAACAAGTCACACACAAAGGGGATAGCTGGAACAATGAAAGCAATGATGAATGTTGGGATGGGTTACTCTGTTATTGGAGCGTCTACCGCCCTCCACTCTTACCTTCTAAATAGGTTACACTTATGGGGAATGTTTTGCTTTGAAGGGTAATTGTCTCTTATGATGAAGGGTTGAAGTACATGGCCATACTGAACCCTCACTGCAGTGAAGAAAACTCCTTGCTTTATTAGGTCTCTCTCCATAATTAAGTTTAGGAAATGTCTCATTGCAAAGCATGAGCAGTTGATAACTGAATCTAGCTCTATAAAATATTTACATTATTATTTATTTACTTAGTTTTAGTGAGCGAAGCGCTAAATTAATATCTTGGGAAGAAATCTCAGGAAATTGTTTCATTTCCCTTTGTGTTGTAGGGGATCAAACTAACAGCCTAGTGTAAAGTAGACATGCACCAAACTTCAACATGAACACAGGAATTAAACTCTGGATTTTGTCTCATTGGGGACCAATTTATGTTCATGTGGACGAGTGACTGTTTGCATGTATGTATATGCAGCACATGTTTGCCTATTGCACAGAAGCCAGAAGGGTGCTTCGGATCCTCTGGAACTGGAGTTGCAGATGGTCGTGTGCTGCCACGTGGGTGCTGGGAGCCAAACCTAGGTTCTCTGTAAGAGCAGCGAGTGCTCTTGAGTTAACTTTTAAAACATGAAAGTTTGAGTTCAGAGACACAAATAAGTAATGTATGCTTTGCAATGGATGGTGTTGATGATGAATGAAACTAGGCCACAGGCAGGAATGTTAAACATCCTTTGATCCCTTTCAAGTCCATGTCACAGGCTATCACATTTCATCCTTACAATAAATTCATTGACAAGAGACCTCCAGTATTTTTTTGCAGATAGAGAGATGGTGGCATTAAACATTTACAAGTCTTAGAGTTGATCAGGTTGAAGGCTTTGCTTCCTAGCAAGATATAGCAGAGCATTACAAGGTACACATCACTGCACAGACTGCCTTTGTAAACACTTCACTAATGGATGGCTGTCAATTGTCCCTTGCTAAGTTACCCATTTCATTGTTTGAGGCAATGTGTAGGAAACTCTGGAGCATTGTGGTGAGAACGTTTATGATAATATAAATGGGGTAGCAGGAGAGTGTGGTGATGGTTCACCCAGAAACTGATAACTGATTCTGCTGTGGTTCTCTGGTATTGGGTTTGTTTTTTTTTTCTGGTCAAACATGCAGGTCACACTTTCTACATTTTATTTTAGTCAAAGGGTTAAACAGTGATTTAGGTCACAATGTCTATGTTGTCAATCTCATTAGTTTTCTTTAAGTGTTTACGTGATTTCTGTGGATTCCCTCCCCCAACATTATTAAACAGGATGCCAGATTCCAACTCATATGAGAGATGCTCTGTTTGTAAGTACCTCCATGGTGGAAATCAATATAGACATTCACTAGAAAACTAAAAATAGAACTACTGAATGACCTATTTATATCATGGCAGTGTATGTAGCCAAAGAACACACAAGTCAACATAACACAGACACACTTAAACATCCACATTTATTATAGAACATATCACAAATGTCATTATAGAATCTGCTTCAGTGTCCACCAACACACACACACACACACACACACACACACACACATTCAACCACAAATGTGCCATTTGCAGAACAATGAATATAACTGTAGATAACTGTAGAAACATATTTTCTCTGACACAGGAAGAAAAATAAAATTTTGTCACATGGCACACGCCTTTAATCCCAGCACTCAGGAGGCAGAGGTAGGAAGACTTCTGAGGCCAGCCTGGTCTACAAAGTAAGTTCCAGGACAGCCAGGGCTAGACAGAGAAACCCTGTCTCAAACCCCGCCCCCCCCACCACCAAAAAAAAAATTGTGGATACTAGGTTTTACAATCTGTAATACAGATGCATGTGTATATATAAAATGTAAGTAAAAGTAAGATTTTAAGATTTTCAGATATAGGAAAAAAATATTGTGAAGGGGTAAGAGGGGAAGCTGTGGCAGTCAATGTGGTCAAATGCATGATATAGTTGAATGAAACTATGACATTCATCACAACTTGACAGGAGTGTTGGGTGTCAATAGTAAGCTAAGACACTAAACAGTGTGGACAAATCTGTCATGGTGGTAGACCCAATACATGAAGCCAATACAGAATCATTTTTTTTTTTTTGAGAATTTCATACATGCACACAGTGTACTTCGGACACATTAGAGATGGCTCTGTGCCTTCTGGACCTTTCAGAATCACTGCACCTGTGAACTCACAGAATTCCATTTCAAATGGTCAGCTGACCAAAGTCATCCTGAAAAGCTCTTCCTTAACTGTTACCCTGGCTTGTCCTTTTCCTGAGAAAAAAGAAGGCACCAGCCGGAAAATTAACATTGTCTTGGTTGATCTTATCTCTGCCTCAAATCTACCCTAGACCCTGACAACATGACACCGTTGAAGCAATAACCACAAAGAGCATTGATAATGTCAAGGTTTCCGAAGCCATGTGGCTACTCCAAACTTAGGATCATTTTTCTCTTCAGAGAGCTTCATTTAAATTGACCATACCTTCTTGCCCATGTTCTAGTGTTTGTATTGCTGTGACTGTATCTACGTTGTTTATTACTTATGTTCCTTTCATTTTTGTATGCATGTAGATGATCTTGGATGAATGCTTATGTGTGCATAGGGTGCACACATGTATCAAGTGTATGCGCACATGCATGGGGATGCCAGAGGATAACTTCACCTTCTTCCCCAGGAGTCCGTCCCTTGCTTTTCCAAATGCTGTTTTTAATTGGTCATGTAAGGGCGCTGGGCTGTCTGGCTCGTGAGCTCACATGACACAGGTGCCTCCGCTTTTCCAGTTTGAGGAATACAAGCTTCTTATCACATTCAATATTGTCAAACTTGAGTTTGGAGCTTAGAGCTCATACCCTCGCACTAGCAAGGTAAGTGTTTTACCCATAAGGCATGTCTCCAGCCCCTCTATGTGTACCTTAAATGATGTAGGCCCTGTTCCCTTGACTGGCACAGGAGCTTTCTAAGGGTAGAATTTACTGTTTGGATGAATAGCTCCTCAGACATGCTAGGATATAGAGCCACACAAGTAAGTTCCCAGAACTTCCACAATACAACAAAAGTTAGAATTAAAATTAGCGAACTTCATTAACTATTTGTATTTCCGTATCAGACCCAACTGTTATTTCAAATTTTCAAAAATCTTATCCTTATTGCAAATGTAATTTAAATACATACTTACCCTACTGGTTCCATTTGTGCAGGATTATTTTCTACAAACTCATTTATAGTGGTCCCTGTGTAATGGCTGCTTAAAAGGAACATGGCAAGGAGCTCCTTTATACAACAACATTGGGTGTATATTGACTTATTTTATGGCTAGTGCATTTTCATTACAGTAGGCTGATTTTTTTTTGTTGTTATTAATTTCTGAGGATATTTTTGCAATGTGGCAAGAAGCTTTTGGATTCTAGATAAGTTGACTGGAATGCTGTTTTTATAACATGTGCCTCAGGCTCTTGCCTGGTAGTATGAGGTCATTTTCTATGCCATAATATGACAATGATTTCCATTGTGACTAACTTCACGTGACCTGAAAGCTTTCCTCACATGGAACAGAACAGCATCCTTTTCAAATGGGGATGCCTATAAAAAAAGAGTTGTATTCTCTTTCTATGGTGACATTGTTTTTAGACATTTCTTCATCACTCAGACACCATCCATATTTCCCCGTGTTTCCTCACATGATCTATAATTTCCCATGTCTACAAAGTCAACCTTTATGATTCAGATAAGGGAGAAAATAGACATATTAGTCTCTTTCAGTGTCTGGTTAAGGACAAAAGGACTCTTAGGCTGTCCAGGAAATAGTTGCTGATAACATATCCCCATTTTTAATAAGGTGAACATATTTAGAATGGAGCTTTATTTTAGGACTTTACACGGAAGAGATCGGAGACTACACAGTTTTCCAGACTGTCTTATTGGTCTGGCATAAAGAAATCTCAGTGTTAACAATGGCAGGTGATTTGCAACACACCCAGCTAAGTGTCTTATCTAGCAGAGGTCTATATTTTAGGTGATCCATTAAAATGAATACATTAGTAAAAAGTGATAGCTGAATTCCTAACATATTTTATGGATGGTTATTCATCACTGATTATTTTAAGTTAACATTGAGATTTTTCTTATTGGATTTGAAAGGAATGTCAAGATGGGACTTGCTGAGTTTGAACAAACTAATATTTGAGTTGCTCACGTTCCAGTGGATGACATCACACATGTTCTCATATGGGAAGCACCAAATGGACCTAGTGAGTCGTGAAGACATGAAGTTGGGAGGGAGATAGAGGTTACAGGAGGAGCTGGAAGGAGGTCGTGGGGGATGGATTTGGCCAAGTTATAACATATACATGAAATTTAAAAAAAAAACATTTTATTGAATAAAGACAGATCTACACGTACACACACACACACACACACACACACACACACACACACAGAGAGAGAGCATTTTTAAAAATGCAAATCCTTTAAAAAGGATGCCTAACAGCAGAAGCAGAGACTGTCTCTGAATCTGTCGCCTGCCTTTGATCCCATTTCCTCTAACTGGGCTGCCTCATCTAGCCTTAATGGAAGATGTGCCTAGTCTTACTGCCGCTTGATATGCCAAGGCTGGTTGATATTCATGGCAGGTCTCTCCTTTTCTAAAGAGAAATGGAGGAGGAGTGGATGGGTATGGGGTGGAGGACGGACAGGGAGGAAAAGAGGGAGGAAAAACTGTGATCTGGATGTAAAGTAAATGAATTAATTAATTAAAAATAATTTCTATAGCAAAAACAAAGAGTAAAGCAAATAGATGTGCTTCATTTAATGATTTGCTTACAATAAATGCGACTGAAGTGCCACACAAGCAAAGGTCTCTTAATTCCTTGAGCTCATCAGAGATTTAAAGAGGTAATGACTTTAAGTGATTCCAAGGTTCCCCAGGAAAACTGTTTCTTTGGCTCTGCATGTTTGGTTGCGTCACCATTTTCTCCAGTGGGTAATGTCCCTCTAAAGTGTGAATCCATCAGCTAACATGTGTCAGGTTGTGCCCTCAATGTTTCTGGACAGTCTGTCCTGACTTCTGAACGGCACAGAGTTGTTTTGAATGGCAATTGCCATGCTCACTCTTGTGTTGCTTCATGTGACACTGTCCCTGGGAATCACATCACAGGGGTGTGAAGGTCTGTCAAAGTTTTCCTCAGTTGTGTCCAGCAAGGACTCAGGTTTCCTATAACAAAAGAAAGCTCATCTGTTTGCTAGTATGTGTGTGTTGCGGGGGAGTGGTTTCAATACAAAGAGGTACTTATTTTATTCCTCCAAGCTACCTCCTTTAAAATAAGACCAGAAAATGAATTTTCTCCCCTTCCCTCACTTCTCTGCCCTCTCTTCTCCTCCCTTCCCTCCCCTTCCTAATCCACATTGTCTTTAATGTCCCCTTTAATTATGTTCTCAAATAGATTCAGTAATATAGTGAAAAATACAGCTTTTTATTTCCACCTAACTTGTTTTGTTTTCCATAGACTTCCTTTGGTATTAGAATCAAAAGAATCACAGCTGTTGAAGGGTTGTTTCTAGGTTATATATCAATAAATACAATACCAACAAATCGACTCAGGAGAAACTGTATTTGGTTGCTGTTGCCATAGATCAAAAGCTAAACAGTTCTTATCAAACAACTAGAATTGGACATTAATTATAATTAACGTTTTACAGAAAAGTACATGTTTCTTTCTGGACAGCTGTTACTCTATGGGTTGTGTTATTTCAGCTTAATCTGTGAAAACGCGTGCTCATTTTCTTAGCCCCCAAGATACAGGGGTAAAACCTTACCAAATTTATGAGTGTATTTGTCTAGGAACCAGAAGTATTTAATCCTTTTGACTTCAAAAAAAAAAATGTAGACAGGCATTTGTAAACTAACGAGTGCAGAGTAAATGGCCTGTTTTGGTAAGAAGTATTTTATCAAAATTTCTTGCATATTGCTAGTGTCTGCTATGAGCTCTGGTACTCTGATGACAGAGCTGTGTCACAGGTTACATGCATCCCACAAGACCTAAAATATCAACTGTGGGTCTTTTTTTAGAGGAAGCATTCAACAATTATCTGCTATAGGAAAGTATCTTCTATTAATTTAGGTGAATGTGAAAATATTTATTCATTAAATAATTAGGAAGAATTTCCAAAGTTTTAGACATGGAAGGCAGGCAAATATTTTTTTCTAATAAATCCTATAGTCAAGTTGAGACTGGTCAAAACAGCAAACAGATTAATTTATAGTTTTTGAAAAAATCCCTTAAATATTTTAACAGTTCTTTTCAGGAAGGCATTTGAAAGCTGTTTTCCAATTCAGATCACATATGAGACAACACATTGCCACAGTCTCTTTGAACTGTCAGATGTCCTTGGGAGTGCAAACAGAAGAATCAAAATAAGAATTTCTTTCCACATTGACAAAGAGTGAGGAATAAGCTCATGTTTAACAAACTGACAACCACAAAATCCATATTTGACTTCATGAGGAAAAAATTAATTTGCCATTATTAACATTATTGTTTCAACGCTCAACAGCTGTACATATCTTTACAATGTTTTTATTCAATCACATAGATATTAGAATCAGGATATGTATGGACTGTGCTTTTTTATGAACAATCAAATTATCTATTCCATCCAATGAAAGCAGATTGATTGGAGTGTTGTTGACTCTGCCCTTCACACTCCAGTGCCAATGCTTACCCTTCTGAGGGCTTCACAACTGTAGTGGAGATCACATGCTTGCAAACAATATCAGGCTGCAATATACTGTGCACTGATAGGGTTAGATTTTATGAAGCAAGTATGAATGGTCTATAGTATGAAAGTATTAACGGGTACACAGGGAAAGTTCATGGCACCTCCTTTTCAAGGAAAACTAAGCTCACAGAGATGTGAGATGTCCAATTAAATCATCCCCTGCCAGAGAACATATGAAGAAAAGCTTTAGTATTCCCAGGAAAAATCATTAATCAGTTTAGTCATAACATGTCTCTCCTCTCCATTGCTTCATTTGAGAAGATGACATCAAGAATAATTACCACCGGTCATGCATTTCAATAGTCTTATGGAAGAAAGCCATATTAACATCAAGTCTCAAGTACAAAGAAGCCTTTGCAAATGTTTGAGTATGGTGTTGAAAAGTGCGGAATGACTCTCTCAAGACTCCTTAAAGCATTTTCAACCATGCAAAGGAAGTTCTAGAACACAAAACTAGTCCTAATGGAGACAAGCTCTAAATCTGTGAGAGCCATACCGACAAAAATATCACTTTATGATCCTCAGAGATCAAACGAAAAAGATCACTGAGAACATGCATCTTCATTTGAATTCCTACTATCTCTAGATAGGCTGACCATTAACAATCTGAGTTAGCAATGGAAGAATAGACAATATCACTACACAAAGAGTAAACTGGCCGTTCTATTCTATTTTCTTTGAGAGACAAGTATTGAGCTTGCATTAACCCCTCAAAATCATTAACTTGATCTAATGGCTCTCAGAACACAACCATCCTATTATCTGAGATCAAAGAGAAATGCAAAAAAGCCAGTGCCTATCTCCATAGGGTCCAGGGCTAGAGTAATAAAGTGGGTTATGTTTAAATATGTTTAAATACAATGTTATATTGAACTACCATGGCAGACATATCTCTTATATGACTAGGATATTTAGATTTAAATTTGAAATTTCAGGCTCTTTGGTGAATTTTGCTGGTGTTTGGTAATGAGAAAGTTGTAGTCACCAGGACCTATTTCTTTATTCTCTCCTGCTTTCACTTCTGATACAGACTGTGAAGAGACTTGTTAGCAAGCGTGTATAAACTCATGTATGAAGAACAAGATCGTCTGTACTCCTTCTACACTGTCTTAGTCAGGGCTTCTATTCCTGCACAAGCATCATGACCAAGAATCAAGTTGGGGAGGAAAGGGTTTATTCAGCTTACACTTCCACACTGCTGTTCATCAACAAGGAAGTCAGGACTGGAACTCAAGCAGGTCAGGAAGCAAGAGCTGATGGAGAGCCATGGAGGGATGGTCCTTACTGGCTTGCCTCTCCTGACTTGCTCAGCCTGCTCTCTCATAGAACCAAGACTACAAGCCCAGAGATGGCACCACCCACAAGGGGACCTCCCCCCTTGATTACTAATTGAGAAAATGCCTTGCAGCTGGATCTCATGGAGGCATTTTCTCAACTGAAGCTCCTTTCTCTGTGATAACTCCAGCCTGTGTCAAGTTGACACAAAACTAGCCAGTACATACACTAAATAGGTACTGCTACCTAGAACTAACTGGATTCCTACAATAATCACTCGTCTTCCTTATGGGGATATCTTCAATAAATGCCTTGCATGATATTTCTCTTAAATGTCCCAATGACAATGTAAGTCTTCATTCAACTCACTAACTCTTAGGAAATACATTCAAACTATATGCTTGGAGATGTTCTTGGGAGTAATTCCTGGAAGCAACCTGAAAATCTCTGACCAAGAAATGCTATGGCCCAGATGACTCTAAAGGCATTCTCTCTCTCTCATGCTCATCAACAGAGGTACCACCACATTATCCCTACACATCTTTCCTACTTATCATTAAAGTACCTCCCAGTTCTTCCTGCCTTTCTCCTAGCCATACTTGATTCCTCCTATTCTCCACCCCACCCATTCACCTACCAGTTCCATCATGCCATTCACCTCCAATGTCTACGTCCCCCACTTCTTAGTGGGATTCAAGCATTCTTCCTTAGGTCCTCCTTGTTACTTAGCTTCTGTGGGTCTGTGGATAATAGCATATTTATTCTGTACTTTATGGCTAATATCCATTTACAAATGAGTACATATCATGTATGACTTTCTGGGTGTGCAGTACGACTTGAAATCAGGGATGGTGATTCCTTCAGAAGGTCTTTCATTTTACAGGATTACTTTAGCTTTCTTTCTTTCTTTCTTTCTTTCTTTCTTTCTTTCTTTCTTTCTTTCTTTCTTTCTTTTTTTTCTAATGAAGTTGAGAATCATTCTTTCAAGATCTGTAAAGAATTATAATGAAATTTTGATGAGAGTTACATTGAATCTGTAGATTGCCTTTAGCAAGATGACCATTTTTACTATGTTAACCCTACTGATCTGTGAGCATGGGCAATCCATCTTCTGATATCTTCTTCAGTTTCTTTCTTCAGATACTTACAGTTCTTGTCATACAGGACTTTCACTTGCTTGGTTTGAGTTAGACCAAGATATTTTGTATTATTTGTGGCTATTGAGAAGGGTGTTGTTTTTCTGATGTCTCTCTCGGGCTGTTTATTTTATTTTTCTTATTAGATATTTTCTTTATTTATACTTCAAATGCTATCCCAAAAGTTCCCTATACCCTCCCCCGTGCCCCTGCTCCCCTACCCACCGACTCCAACTTCTTGGC
This sequence comes from Mus pahari, assembly GCF_900095145.1. Taxonomy (NCBI): domain Eukaryota; kingdom Metazoa; phylum Chordata; class Mammalia; order Rodentia; family Muridae; genus Mus; species Mus pahari. Next base: position 78,361,018 of record NC_034603.1, read on the forward strand.
CCTGGTATTCCCCTGTACTAGGGCATATATAGTTTACAAGAACAAGGGGCCTCTCTTCCCAATGATGGCCGAGTAGGCCATCTTCTGCTACACATGCAGCTAGAGACATGAGCTCTGGGGACACACTGGTTAGTTCTTATTGTTGTTCCACCTATAGGGTTGCAGACCCCTTCAGCTCCCTGGGTACTCTCTCTAGCTCCTCCATTGGGAACCCTGTGTTCCATCCAATAGCTGACTGTGAGCATCTACTTCTGTGTTTGCCGGGCACTGGCATAGCCTCACAAGAGACTGCTATATCAGTGTCCCTTCAGCAAAATCTTGCTGGCATGTGCAATAGTGTCTGGGTTTGGTGGCTGATGATGGGATGGATCCCTGGGTAGGGTAGTCTCTGGATAGTCCATCCTTTCATCTTAGCTCCAAACTTTGTCTCTGTAACTCCTTTCATGGGTATTTTGTATCCTATCCTAAGGAGGAATGAAGTATCCACAAGTTGGTCTTCCTTCTTGGTTTTCTTGTGTTTTGCAAATTGTATCTTGTCTCAGTCTGTTTATTGTTTATATAAAGGAGGACCAATGATTATTTTTAGTTAATTTAGTATCCAGTTAACTTTGCTGAAGGGGTTTTCTGGTTGAATTTTTGGTCTGGTTGCTTGTATGTACTAGCCTATCATTTTTTAATAACAATACTTTGACTTCTTCCTTTCCCCTTTTGTTTCTTTTTGATCTTCTTTAGTTCTCTTATTGCTCTAGCTAGAACTTCAAGTACTGTGTTGGAATGGCTATAGGTAGTTTGGACAGTTTTGTCTTGTCCCTGAGTTTAATTTTAAGTTTCAGTTTTAAGATTTGCTTTAAGTATCTATACATTTAATTTAATATTGGCTATTAGCTTGTTGTGTATTACCTTTATTGTGTTTAGATATGCACCTTGTGCCCACAATCTCTCTAAGAATTTTAATGTAAAGGGGTGTTAGATTTTATCAAAGACTTTTGTAGTATCTAATGAGATAATCATGTAGTTTTTTTTCCTTCAGTTTGTTTAAATGGTGGATTACATTGTTGGATTTTCATATGCTGAACCATCCTTGCATTCCTGGGATGAAGCCTACTTGATCATGGTAGATGAGTTTTGAATTGTTCTTGGATTTAGTTTGCCAGTATTTTATTGGGTATTTATATATCGATGTTCATAAGAGAAATTGGGCAGAAATTCTCTTTCTTTGTTGAATCTGTGTTATTTAGGTATCAGGGTGACTGTGGTCTCATAGAATGAGTTTGGAAATGTTCCTTCTGTTTTTATTTTGTGGAATAACTTTGTGGTTTTATTTTGAGGTGTACCATTATTAGCTCTTTTTTGAAAGTCTGGTAGAATTCTGTTGTAAAGACCATTGGTTTCCCCTACCCTTTTTTGATTGAAAGACTTTTTAATGATGGCTTCTATTTTCTTAGGGATATAAGACTATTTAAATTGTTTACCTAATCTCAATTTAACTTTGGTACATGGTATCTGACTAGATTTTCCAGCTTTGTGAAGTATAGAATTTTGTAGTATGATCTGATGAGTTTTTGAATTTCCTCAATTTCTGTTATGTCTTACTTTTCATTTCTGATTTTGTTAATTTGGACACTGTCTTTGTGCCTTTTAATTAGACTTGCCAAGGGTTTATTTATCTTGTTGATTTTCTCAAAAACAAAAAACAAAACAAAACAAAAAAACAAAACAAAAACAAAACAGCTCTTAATTTTGTTGATTCTTTGTATCATTCTCTTTGCTCATAATTTGTATATTTCAGCCATGAATTTGACTATTTCCTATCATCTACTCCTCTTAAGTGTGTTTGCTTATTTTGGTTTTAGGGCTTTCAGATGTGCTGTTAAGTTGCTAGTACAGTTTCTCTCCAATTTCTTTATGAAGGCTCTTAGTGCTGTGAAATGTCCTCTTAACACTGCTTTCTTTGTGCCCCATAAGTTTGGGTATGCTGTGCCTTCATTTTTACTGAATTCTAGAAAGTTTTTTTAATTCATTCTTTATTTCTACCCTGACCAAGTTATCATTGAGTAGAGAGCTATTCAGTTCCCATAAGTATGTGGGTTTTCTGTCATTTTTGTTGTTATTGAAGTCCAGCCTTAGTCTGTGGTGATCTGATAGAGTGCCAGGGATAATTTCAATCTTCTTGTATCTGGTAAATATAGGCAGTGAGGGCCTAGTCTTGTTCTTCTTGTGGACTGTCATTAAACAAAAAGTAACTGGGGTGCCACAAGAAACACTCATGTCTTCCTTAGGGGACTATTTCCCATGACCGTGGTCTCATCTCTTAAAGGTCCCTACCTTCAACACACAAACTGTTAGGGAACACAATCAATCCATATTCAGAATAACATGAACCAAAATTCTTGGTCTCTAAACACAATAGTATTTCTCTCAATTTCTTAGTCATAGTTTCTATTGCTTTAACAAATCATCATAACTGAGAAGGGTTTATTCAGCTTACACTTCCACATCACAGTTCATCATCAAAGGAAGTCAGGACAGGAACTCAAACAGGGCAGGGCCCTGGAGGCAGGAGCTGATGGAGAAGCCATGGAGGAGTGCTGGTTTTGACTTGCTCATCCTACTTTCTTACAGAATCCAGGTCCATGAGCCCAGGGATGGCACCACCCACAATGACTGGGCCTGCCCCATCAGTCACTAATTAAGAAAATAATTAATAGAATTGACTATAGTCAAATCTTACAGAGTGTTTTCTTACTTGGGGTACCCTACTCTAAGATGACTTAAACTTGTATGAAGTTGACATAAAATTATTCAGTATATTTTACTAGAATCTAGTTCTGGTATCATTAAGCAGGATCCTTGCAGAGTATTGAATGGCAACTGTCTTCAGTATGATACAAAGTCTGAGGCTTTTTCTAGGAATTGTCTAGACTTGATTGTTGAATCTACTGTGGTTTTCATAGTACAGGGTCAGGCTGTTCTCTTCTGTGGTTCACCAAAATGTGGCATGAGTCTAGGATCAACCCGCCACCCCAAACAGCATTGTTTTTTGCCTTCCATGTCTACTCTAAGAGTATAGGATCACAGTCTTTCATCTGTCTCTTGTAACAGCTTCCAAGCACACAGGCTAAGCATGTGCAGATACTTAACAACCTGAACAGCAGAGTCTGGGTATATTTTTGAGTATGATAGGGAGTAGACCCCACTCACTGGGTTTTAATTAATTGTCCATTGAAGAGATTTATGAACTTAATAGCTGGTGTTCTAGTTTTTATTGTCTTTTATTCTGGTGATGACACAGTCCTATTTAATTAAAGCTAATCCTTGGTAAAGTTACCACACCTCTACTATTCTAGAATCTTCTGATTTGTTCTTTCCTTATCTCTTTATTTTGTTGTCTAAACTGGTCTATTGGTGGTGGTTTTGCATTTTAAAACCTTCAGTTCTTAAGTATTTTATATTTGTATTCCTACCTGTGTCCGATTAAATTAGGCATTTAGTTAAGCTTTAGTATTACCAAAATAAAAGTATATAACTTTTTACAAACAAAGGGAACAGTATATTTTTCTGACTATCTGATGAACCACATCTAATTGTTCAATATGATTACCATAGAAAGTAATTTTAAACAATAATTTTAAATTAGAGAATAAATTTGTAAATCTTAAATCATATTATATTATTCATCTATATGAAATATTATCACTTATGGTGTTTTAAAGTGACCTTAATTTTTAAATGAGAAGCAATCTTGTTTATATTTACTTATTCATCTCTATTTGGTCCTTTTTATTGTCCAAAACATTATATATAATACTCTAAAATGTCTACCGGTGGCTTGAGTTGAGCAGGGTTGAATAGGAAAAAAATTATTTTCTAATGTTAATAATTTTTTATCAGAGATTCTATCTCTGTATCATATTTCTTCCCCTGAGGTTGCTGACACTGTGTTTGTGAGCAAAGATTTGCCCTTGAGAAGGGCATTGCTTGATAGTTCAGATGCGATATGTGAAAGACATGACTTGATGTGAAAAAAAACAGGACGGTTTCCTTTGAGTGACTTCTGCAGCTCATTTTCCTGGGACTTCTGCACTTTGTTCGCACTGTGCATGGACTTACCCTCCCTCCTCTCCCCAACATTTTAGATGCCGATTGTGAACAGCAAGATAAAAAGCTTTCCAGTGTCCTAGTCCACAAAGACTTTCCAGAATTCACACCAAACGTCCATAATATGAGCATGTAATGTATCAGTAGACATCATCATGTATTTATGGCAACAGACTGTGGGCAGTTGTACTTGGTGACATAGAGAATAATCCTGTTCTTCTTTACAATCAATAGTGCAGAGTTCATCCATCTCTTCCTTCCTGCCAGCCCGGGAGAATATTTTCTCCACCTTCCAGTTTTCAATCACTTGTTATAAGCACTAGTTTTGAGCACTAATGGTGATATCAATCTCCTTAGAGAAATAGAATATTTTAGAGGGATAGAGAAAAAAAAAATAGCCACAGGACTGTAACTTGAAACTACCCCCAGCAACAGGACTAGCTCTTGGCTCAAATGGAACTGATTCTAAATCTTCAGCAACCTCTGCCCTCAGCTACCAGTAGTTTACCAGAAACTAATAGACTTTAAATGTCATGACATTTAATTTTTAAGTGGAAGGTTGCTTATTTCCTCCCAAGAATTCTAAAAGAGCAAAAGTAAAACAAACCAAATCAAAATAAAACAAACCTCTCTCTGTTGTAAATATAAACATCATTTTATCTTGCTCATCAAAGACCTCGCTCTTCTTATCCACAAAAAAAAAAAAAAAAAAAAATCAAAAGCTCACTTCATAGGACAAAGAAGCAATGAGAATACTTACCACATGCTGGCCCCGGTAGGGGTTGTGAGAGCAGAACAAGCATATTTTACATAGTCAAATGAACATCTTAATCATTTGCAAAGATGTGGCTATTCCTTTCCTGGGAGTAAGACCTTCTGAGAGAGCTGCACAGGAGGAATACTTATATTTCTGGTTCTCTGCCAGGATAAAGCCTGCTGGGCCAGTTTATGGGGCCTGAGCTTGAATAGGTTATTCTGCTGCAAACAAGAGAGTGCCCATTTCTGATTCAGTAACTTCCCATCTGGCGAGTTCAGTGCGCGTTGATTTACAGAGTTGATATCACAGAAGCATAGACAGGAAAAACGAACAAAGTATTGATAGATGTGTCTAACGAGTCTACTGATAGAGTGTTCACATTGAGAGGTGACAAACCACACTCTTAGGTGGCATAGGAGCTCTGCTTGGGGCTGAATGGTGTTCTGATTTGTGGTATCCAGGAATCAAGGGAAATTTAAACCCGAGGTGTAAATGGCCTACACTCTCCAGGCTACAATACTTACATTAAAGTACGCTGATTATGATGGAGAGGCAGTGTAGTGGCTAGTTATATATGTATACAACTCTTGAGGCAGACCTGCATTTGACTCCCTGTATTCATATTGGGTAGCTCAAAATTGCCTTTTGTGTGGCTTTTGGAGGCACCTGAGGGCACACTTTGCATGCACATATGCACACACACACACACACACACACACACACACACACACACTGCCATGAGCTCACATAATTAAAAATAAAACATAAATGTAAAACAAAAATGTATCTTACTTGTGGGCATAGCTCAGTCAGAAAAAACACGGGAGCCCCTTCAGCTCCCTTCTTCTCCTCCATTTGTTTTGTGTCTGTTCAATACAAATCACACAGCCTCAGTTCATCCTCTCTGCCCCCTTTTTCTTACGAACAAAAGAAGCACAGTAGATGATTTCACTTTCCCTAGTATCTGTATCTCAAACAAAGAGGACAAGCCAAATTGCCAATGAATTAAGTCCTAGGACTCAACGGAATATCAGCTTTCCCAGTGGAATTGTCCTCCGGTCTTGGGTCTTCACATCGCAAAGGTAGGTATCCCCACGTTCCTTCCCAGGGTCTGCAGGACTCAATCACTCAACCCTTTGCTTGGATAATCTTTGACTCAGTCAGGCAATTTTCTATACAGCGTCATCTAAAGTTCCCCTTATGTGGAGGAGTCGGGAGAGATAAAAAAAAGAAATGGTTCATTATCTCTATCTTTCCTAAGTTCAAATATTTCCTCAATATCAAATGCATGCTTTTTTTTTGGTATCAGCCTACTTAATGATGTATTCCATCTTTACAAACATACAGGCATACGCATGTGCACATGAACATACATATCTGGTTATTATTTGCCTGTGTGAATGGAGAAGCACACAGGTGTGGCATGTTTTAAACAGAAGACAATTCAAAAGTTGTCCATGCCTATAAAGCACAGAGGTTATTTTTTTGTTTTTGTTCCCATTTGCCTTTCAAATTAGGCTAACAATGCTCAGATGAATTTGCATGCTCTAAGTAAAAGCTCTCCAGGTAGTGAGATAGGAGAGGCAGGTCTGCAGAGGAAGCAAAGGAAAGGACTTGCAAGGATTACAGTAGTGGACAGAGGCAAAGCAGCCTTTGAAAAACATACCCTGAGTTGCCCTCAGAATAAATAAATCACAGACTCAAAGCTTTATTGCTGATTTTCTGTAATGACTCTATGTGTGTGTTTTGATCCCATTTTATTGTTCTTAGATAATTTTCTCAGGTCTGAAGAGAGGATTTAAGCAGCCAAGTGCCCGCTGTGGACAAATGAGGACCTGAGTTTGGACCTTAAGCACTAGGTGTGTGGCAGTCCAGGACAGCTGCACTGGAGTTGGAGAGAGGAAGATCCCTGAAGTTCACTGACCAGCCAGTCAGCAAGTCAGTGAGCTCCAGGTTCAGTGGGAGTCATTGTCTGAGACAAGTAAGTGGACAGGGACAGACAGAGGAAGGGAGGTACTGAACTTTGAACTCTGGCCTACACACACACACACACACACACACACACACACACACACACAGAAGGGGAGGAGGAGGGGGAATGGGGGGAGGGAGAGAGAGGGAGAAGGAGGGGGAGGGGGAGGGGGAGGGGGAGAGGGAGAGGGAGAGAATATTTCTCAAAAGTTTTAAAAAACAATACGGATAGTAAGCACCCAGAATATAGTTATGTAGTCTGCAATTATAGAAGCCAACGGAAAATGGCCAGACTGAACAGTCGCACACACAACCTTGAACAGGAGCAAGATAGCTCTTAGTTCAGTCACCAGCTTGCCTCAGCAGTGAACCAGGGGATCCTCTAAACCAGGCTGCTGTTCTCTTCTGAGCAGGCAGTTGATCTTAGGGCAACGGGGCAACTGGGCGTGGTCCTTGGGAACAACAGGCTGCATGCTGGCTGCACCATCTAGGAGAAATCAGTTAAGACCCCTTTGGAGGGAAAATAAGAAGGGAATCTCCCCGAAACTCCTAGAGATGATGGCCACGCCCACAGGAAAAAAACTGTCTGAAGCCATTCAGTGGAGCAAAGTGGTCCCACCAGGTAGCCAAAGCCCAGGTGAGGAAGGAAACACCATCTAAGGGCAAGGCCCTCTCCATCCAGGCAAGACAATGATGCATAAGGCTTTGCTGAACAACTGGCTGTTACTGGGCTCCCTGTCTACAGAAAACACCTTTTAAAAAATTTTTACTCTACTAAATGCATCAAAAACACACTTCTGTGTTTGACGATCCTGAAAACTTTGATTCCACCTTGTGACCCAAATGACTGACGGAGGTAAGTTATACCCACCCCCCCGCAGAATCCCATAATTATGTGTTTAAGTAGAAGGAGTAAGGTGAGACTAGAAAAGATTTGTTTTAAGGATTTAATATAAAATACTGAGTGTGACCAAGGACATATTGTATTTCCTCGTCGTGAAACTTAAGGTTTACCACGTGACAGCTGTGATTTAACATGTCATATGCTGACAATTGCTACAGTATGGACCGGCTGTGCACAGAAGAACTTGGGCCCAGACAGGAAATCAGGAGCTTAACACCAAGGCCCTACAGTCAGGACAATGTATCCAGTGAAATTGAAGAGATTTTCTATGCTACATTAAGAATGTCACAAGGGTCTGGAGAGATGGTTCAGCTTTTAAAGTCCAGACTCACAACCAAAAGGTCAAGAATCATGCAAGTTGACTGGGAGTGCTTGGGTCTGTCAGTCTGAACACATACATCAAGATAAGAAGACAACTTTGATCTTGAGCTTTCGCCGTTGTTGAACAGTACCCCTCATCTAAAAATATAATCTCCACGGGGTGCTGGAAAGGAGAAGGTGACTTAGTCAGCAAACCATGAAGGCCTCACTCTGGGTTCTTGTTACAGCTATCAGCCAGCTTCATGTATGCCCCTTCAATACAAGCTCTGGGAAATCCAAGACAGAGGATCTCTGTGGCTTGTTGGCCAGATGGTCTAGCCAAATTGATGAGCATTGGGTTCAGTCAGAGACCCTGACTCCAAATTCCAAGTGGAAGGTAAATGAGCTAAATGTCAGCCTCTGTCATTTACACACATGCTCGCCCATACGTATACAATATACACCATAGACACACACGCATAGACACACCCACAGACACATACACACAGAGAGGAACACACACAGGTCTGTGCTTCTATAACCACGTTTACAAGTAAATTATGAAGTTTGTTATGTGGCTTAGAATGCTGAACAAAAGCAGCTCTGAACTGCACTCAATGGATCTGAAAATAAAACAAACCCCACTGAAGTCAAAGGTGCTAGGTTGCGATTTTCCTGTTTTGAGTGGGAGGCAAAGAAGGCTGAACCACTATCTGAAATAAGACCCAGCTTCTACTTCTGTGAGAGAATGGTCCCTTAATGGGACAAAGAAAAGAGGGTGGCTTGTTATGACAGCTTTCTCACTATTAAAACTTGATAACATGGTTCCTAAATAATCTCTAAAAAGAGGTCAAAGAACCAAATAAGCTTGTGAGGTAACTATTTTACAGTGTCGTAAAAGGAAAACAAAACATATTTTGCACATTTTCTTTATTCATCAAGTTTTTCATATAACGAAAAAGCTGAAAAATATTTTCAGTTTAAAGGCAGAAATGATATTTACAAAATTAGGCAAAGCGATGTTTGTGGTATCATAGAAGGAGGAGTGGTGTCATGTCAGTCTTTGTTTTACTGGGTTTTGAATGAGGTTTAAGGTTATTATTTCAAGTTTCATGTCTGTCATCATCTCATGCCTTCTGTAATCATCTCTAAAGATGCTTAGGAAAGGAGACAAAGATCCCAGACTTAGAATATTACAGAATGTGAAATCCAGCATTGCTCTTTTAGTATTATGAAAGAGAAGAGGCAGGACTATGTGGTCTTGTGTTAAGGTATCTGTGTACACGTGTGTTTGCATGTGCATGAGAGAAAGAGGGGAAAGAAAAGACAGAAAGCCACAGACATACAGAGAACATGGATTCCACTAAGATTGCATGAAAGTGTGGTGACATGATTGAACTCTTCTCTTTTGACTGGTAAGCCATAAAGACCATTGTAAGATAATGATTAATGTTAGAGCTGCTTGGTTTGGTGTGTGGCTGGCCTAACCTTTTAGAAAATTATCTGTAGTAATCCACCCTCATGAAGCTACTTTATATTTCATCATCTCTATAAAACTTGGGAAGAACAAGGGCCAATGAGTAGAAGTCAGCCAGAGACAAAGAGTTAAAGTGCTTAAAAGAAAAAGCATCTGTGTGTGTGTGTGTGTGTGTGTGTGTGTGTGTGTGTGTGTGTGTGTTGCTTAGTGATCTTGCTTATGTGAACTCATGTAGAAGACACAGTTTGACATTAGAATGTCTTTTTCAATCATCTCTTTATTATTATTGTGAGTAGTATTAGTATTAGTATTTTTAATCAGGTAATTTCACTGAACCTGCAGCTCACTTTTTTGGCCAGATTATGGTCAGTGAAAACCAAGCATCCTTCTTCATTTCTCTCTAAGTGCTAGACCTATGCTGCCATTCTTTTATATGCATTCCTGGGAGCAGAACCTAAGTCCTCATATACTTGCATAGCAAGTATTCTTCCAATGAGCTATCTCTTTAGTCCTTCATAACTCATAGCTAAACCCTCAAGGCTTGCAGGAAAAAACCCCCTACTTTATAAATAAACTGTATTGAACTGTACTATTTCAGAAATAAATCTACTTATCTCCTTCATTTCCTAGTATCATATCTCAGAACTTACAACACTAGTGTTTATAACAAATTATTATAAATGTAATTAAATGGATGGAATACCATCATTGGGGAAAAAGAGAGAGTTCCTCAAGTCAATTTTCTTGCAGGTAGTTTTAGTCTTTCATTTTCCTTAAGACAACAAAGAAGATGTGAAACAGGAATTGGGGAATGTAGAACCGAACCTTTTTTTTTTTTTTTAAACTTATATACTGGCTATTTTCCCCACAGGGACATTACACACTCATGGTATTTACAGCCTTC
>NC_034603.1:78371639-78410886 GCF_900095145.1 Mus pahari
AGAGAGAGAGAGAGAGAGAGAGAGAGAGAGAGAGAGAGAGAGAGAGAGAGAGAGAGATAAGGACAGCAAGCTTTTGGTCTATCATTCTCTTTAGGTAGATACGTTTCTAAATTGTCTAGATATGTCCATATAGAAAGAGTAAAAAGAAATGTTATAGTACAACATGGAAGAGATAATATCTACAAAGTAGAGAGAAGTCAAATAACTTAGTAATAATATTTTGCTTTTTCCTAAGGGTAGACTGTAGCGTGAGATTTAAATGAATTGTGCACTAGACTATAATTTCCCATTTTCTCATCCCTTTCTCACCTTTTCTCTGTCCTGTTCTCTTCCCTTGCCCCCCTGTCCATCCTCTTACTTTCCTTTCTCTCTCCCTTTTCCCTTTTTTTCTTGTGGGGAGTGTTAGGTAGAGAGGGATGGGTGAGCGGGGTCTGAAGCTCCACACTAGGGCTTTACATCTGTTAGGCCAGTGCTCTGCCACTGAACCATAACCCAAGGTACATCTATACTTCCCTTCCTCTCTTCTTCTTCCCTCCCTCCCTCCCCCTTTCCCTCCCTCCTTCCCCTTCCTCCCTTCCTTCAATTCTTTCTTCCCCTGCTCCCTTTCTCTTTTCTTCCTGAAATATGAAATATAAAATGAACATGTAACTGAACACATTTAGTGTCTGCCTTCCAGACTTCACTATAAACAAAGAAAAACCAATATGTGGTCTCTTTCTACTATCTATGCCATGAACCCTTTCTCCAGTTTTATTGAGGATTTAACTTCTCAAAAAAAAAAAAAAAAACCCTCAAACAAACAGAACCTACTGATACAATTGAAATTTTAGGTTGTTGCAAATTCTTGTCTTATAAAAAAAATCAATGACCCAATACCACTGAGGCACCTAGAGGGTTAGGACACTGAGATTTTAAATCTTAAAATCAATGCAGCAGTGGTGATTTAACATTTCCATGGAAAAAGCTCCCTTGCACACTGTTTCTAGCACCGAGTTGTAACAAATGGCTCCCCAAGGTCCAAGTTAAGATGGATGTAGCTGCTTGCATGATTTTCTCTGTCCCCATTGACTCAATAGTTTAAGGAGTATTTTAATGTCTCAGATACCCTGCTAGCTTTGGGCCAGAATATTAGGCAGAAAGCCTTTACCCCCGACCTTCGGCTCAGCATCGACAAGCCTTTACTGTAAAGGAACACAGAGAATGAGCTTGACACTTAGACAAGGGGAAAGGAGAAAATATGATATATTAGTCAAAAGAGGCTACCTAAACTGCAACATTAAGTTTAAAAGGAACAAACAACTACAGAGGAGACATTCTCCTTTTGAGATAAATATCAAACTTTATTTTGGAGTTTTAGCTTGAAGAAGAGAATATACTGAGGCAGAAAGCTCAGAAAATCCCCAAGCTTCTAACTTTGCCCTGAGGTGTGGTATGGTTATGTCCTTTACTGTAGGGAACACAAGAAAAAAAAAAAGTCCATTAAGGAGGAAAGCTTTGTCCACTGACTTGGAGATGTCTTAGCATTTCTCAGTAGAACTATTCAATAGGTGATTGAATATCATGTTTGGAGTCACACTAAAGGAAGTCTTGGCAGAGTATCTAGATTTCATGATCCTGTAGTACTTTCATGGTGAGTGAGACCATGGGAACGAAGAAGGTCATCCTGGGGAGTCAACTGAGTGGGAAGGCCAAAGAAAGCACAGGGAAGAATGAGAACGAGGGTGGAAGTCTAAAGTCCACACCAGAAACCAAGAATGAAAACAGGAAGGGGTGCGTCAGCCTTTGCTGTACTTGGAGGATCTGCCCATTGTAAGCAACCATAAAAGCAGACCAAATATATGGAATTACTCTTTTAAGATGTTAGATCTAGGAGGCCTTAGACAGGAGAAATGGTGGACACCATCATTGCCTTGACTTTCTTCTTGGATGCATTTTCTAAACTGAGATGTCAAAAGGAGGAGCCCAGTCAGTGGTCTTATTGTGGTACAAAGTGGTGGACTTCATGGATACCAGTCCGGCTGTTATTTTGTAGATCAGTGAAACAGAAAATGTGATGGGCTAGGGATGTGGCTTGGCAGGTAAACTACTAAATTTGAAGTTCATAGCTTAGAGCACCAGAATCTAAGGACATGGTGGGCAGGACTGTCAGGGTCACCTGTAGTCCCCAACCTCTGAAGGCAGAAATGGAATCTGTGAGACTAGCCAAATCTGAGATGACCAAATGGTGTCAGTGAAATCCTGACTCAATGTACAGAATGGAGAGTGAGCGAGGAAGACGTGTCTGACATCTATGCATGTGAAGACATTTGTATACCTCAACCTTATCACATCCCATGCAGATGCCTATATATACACATGCATGCACACTGTGAAAACTCACAAAAGGATAAAACAGACAGGGAGGCAGCTCCTGAAGTCTACAACACAGCTGCCTGCTTAGTAAGCTCACATGCAAGATGCTAATATTAAGAATGTGGGAGATGTGCAGAGGACTAAGTGACAAAAGTGAGTAGGGAGCTGTGACCATTGCATCTTGGACATATCTATGACATCTTGGATATGTTTATGAACTTCCAAGTCTCTAACAATTAGAGAGGGGAAAAAAAAAAGCCTTGTAGAATAGCTTGAGCTGGTAGTAGCTCTGCCAGGAAGTCCACCCATGTGGAGTAAAGCACATCTAGGCTTTCCTTCAAAAATCTCAGTGCTACATTTTAAAAGTCATCAAACTGACTGGTATGAAAATTGCCTCTTCAAAAGAACACAAATAGGGAAGGAGGAACAAAACCCCCAGAATCAATACCTCAGGGGTGTTCCTTTCTGTCCAGGAATTATTATAGGGTAAAGTTTTGTTGTAAACTTGTTGAAAAAATATAAAATAATGATTCTAGAATTCCAGTAAAACCCAGGTGAAAAGAGAAGGAAACCAGAGTGATGTGAGACCATAATCAAAATAATTGTGCCTGCCAAGAAACACACGGGAACGACCTTAACAAACTGGTGTATAATCCAGATTCTGAAATTAAACAATAGTTAGGGAAGAACATATTTAAAAGAAATCATGCAGATACGCTAAAGCATAAAAACTGAATGTGAAACTGAGGAATGGGTTAACTGAGTGTGGGTATTAAAATAAAAGTGATCAAAATATGGAAAAATGTAAAACCACACAGTAGCAAAGTACAATCCTACTAGGTAGATTACTCCACAGGCTAAAAGACTGGTAACCTTGCTTCTTCAGAAATGTTACATAGAGAGGGAAGCAGAGAGGGAAGCAAGTGTAGGTACCCCTGGGTCTGCTGCAGCACTAATCCAGAACACAAGTAGCGGAAAGAGCTTACAAGTCCATCAGCGGCTGAATAAATCAGGGAAAATGGGATGTGTATATAGGGATCCAAATTCACTGAAAAGGAAGATGATAGTACGCGTGCAGATGAACCTTGAAGACGGCAAGTTAAGTGTAACAAGTCATTGTAACCATCATCATCATCTCTAAAGCAGAGCCCTGAAGCAAAAAGCCAAGGTTCGCCCTCGTCCTGCTGGGAAGCCAAGTGGTTCTTCGCAGATCAAAGGTTATTTATCAGTCTTGCCAGTGGCCAGACCCTTCCTTTTAATGTTCATGGAACCTGAACTGAGGACAAAGGCAAGAGCTGAGTCTCCCCTGCTGATAGAGGACATGATAACCCTTGGGTTACATGGCATGCTTAAGAGCGAACAGCCTGATAGGAACACAGGGTCTGAAACCATTCTTGGGTATATGCTTCTTAGTGAAACATACCAAGCCACACCCTGCTAACTCATGTGACGCTATTATCTGGGTAGTGGTTTGGGTTTATACATACTAAAAGTTAGGATTTGATTACAAAACTTGTGTTAAATATTTGGCTGCTTATTTTTGACTATACAAAGAATGCCAAGGAGTTCTGCCGAACATCCATGGTGATTGGGCTTTTTACTTCTTCATAAGAACTATATTCATATCATGGAAGATACTTTATATGGAATAACATTAAATACCCGGGAATTTTTTTTTAACTATTTCGGTTTTCATAGAAAGATTGGACACATATCATCAATAAACAACATCTAAATATGTGTTGTATTCTTTATCCCTGGGAAAAGGAGACAGAATTTATAGACTAAGATTTTTTTTTATAGAAATAATGATAGAGATTTCTACAGTTAAATTTAATGTTGAAGTACCCAGATTTAAATATAAAAGTAGCAGATGCCTTCAGAGAGGGGCTCTGAGTGCTAATATACAACAGAAAAAGAAATTATGAATGAAAAATTGGATGGGAACCCTGTAAAAACATAACTTAATTTTGCTTGTATTCATTGATTCAACAACAAACACCGGGCATCTGTGGACAAGGAGAACAGACAGGTCAGCCATCCCTGTGAGTGCACAGCGTTGGTTCTGATTGGGTAGAATTCGTAGAACACACAACAGATCAAATTTTGATCTCTAGTAACCTTAAAGTCTGGGCTGTAATCTGATTTCCATGAAGGAGATAAAAGACAGAATGTCACCTTAAGGGCCAGAGAGTTGACACAGCAATTCACAGCACTAGCTGCTCATCCAGGATTCTCAGATTTGATTTTCTGCATCCACCTTGTAGCTCACACAACCACCTGTAGTTCCAGACCTAAGGGATCAAACATTCTGTCTCTGGGCTCCCATGGCCACCCCCTCCCTACTCCCAGTATATAGACACACATGTAGGCAAGAATCTCTTACACATAAATATAAATAACTTGAAAAAAGAAGAATGGTGATTAACAGATTCAGGATAAAATTTTAAAATGACATAGGTGAGCAAGAGCCTCTGAGGCATGGTGGGGCATCTTTTGGGGGTATTCCCAAGAGTGCTATAGCTCGGTGATCAGGTAGAACTATTTCCAATTTTCCGAGGAACCTCCAGATTGATTTCCAGAGTGGTTGTACCAGTTTGCGATCCCACCAGCAATGTAGGGGTTTTCCTCTTTCTCCATCCACATCCTCTCCAACATGCATTGTCACCTGAGGTTTTGATTTTAGCTCTTCTGATTGGGGTAAGGTGGAATCTTAGGGTCGTTTTGATTTACATTCCTCTGATCACTAAGGACTTTGAACATTTCTTTAGGTACTTCTCAGCCATTCGAGTCTCCTCAGTTGTGAATTCTATACCTCATTTTTTGATTGGGTTGTGTGTGGGTATTTGTGTGTGTGTGTGTGTGTGTGTGTGTGTGTGTGTGTGTGATTAACTTCTTGTGTTCTTTATATATTTTGGATATTAGCCCTTTATTGTTGTGGATTCATATCTATATCTATACTATATCTATATGTGCAAGTTTATAGACATGTATATGTTTGTTTTCTATGTTCTGTTCTTCTAGAGTACCCTAACGAACACAGTTTGGAAGTGATAAGTTTGAGACTGATAATTTTAGAATGTCAGTCTCTAAAGTGACAGGCTCCTTAGGCCTGAGTAAGGTCTATTCATGTTCACTTGAGATTGATTACATAGCTGAAAGCAGAGGTTTAGTCCCAGTGGGTCTCTATTTAATCTCCTAGGTTGCCTGCTTCTTTTCACTTTAATTTGATGAACTTGTCACACAACAAGGGAGGAAAGAGACACACTGGCAGATTATAGATCCCAAACTCTGCCTTTAATATCAGAGTTTCAAAGTAAAATAAGAAAATCACCTGCCCCATATCTACTACGGATGAGACACAAAACGACACTTTGTGTCTTTAGTGGCAAACGTTTATTGGCAGAAACACACGGCTGTTAGGGCAGTGAGTGTGAATTACTCAGCTGCCATCTTAATTCATGCACACGATCACAAAGCATACCTTCTCTCAGTAGAAAAGCAGAGCAGCAGCGTTGGCAGTTTTTCAGAACCTGTGAGATAACAAGGCTTTGCTATTTCCCGGGTGTTCTCTCACTCAAGGAAGAAAAAGAAGCCCCGTGACGCTTGTTGACTGCTAAATGTTGAAACTGGGTGGTGTGATAAATGTAGACTGACTGTAAGAGTTCATGGAAATCTCAGACATACGTGCAGGGGTGAAGGGAGGGCTGCAGCCATCTGAGGAATGGATTCCACACTCTGATTTTTTTTTTTTTTGACCTCCAAAGAAGTAAAATGTATCTTCCTGTCCAATGTAAATATTGGTTAGTTCCTATCCCATTAAGTGTTCTTATTCTTTTCTCTGAAGACAAAAACCCAGGTCTATCCATCATCATAATATTCCCATTAGCTTTTAAGCAATATGTTTGCATAGGAAGCTTGCTCTCTCTCTCTCTTTCTCACTCTCTGTCTGCTGATGATTTAGGAAGAGTAAGACTTCCAGACTTATCCTGAAAATATTTACCCAGCTTCTTTCAAGGGTTCATGTTAGCACTGGGTCATGAAGGCATATGTTTAATCTACAGCAAAGGTTATACAGACGAGATATCCACAAAGCCCGAGGAAATCTAACATTTTAGTGGATGGTGGCAAAGATTAGGGAATGACGCCGAGGAAATGATTTAAATTCTCTGCTCCACCCAGTGAAATCAAAGGAAAGGTATAGTGTGCCTATCAGGTTTCCTCGGTGGCCTCCTCTAAAGCACAGGCTCGCCTATTTCCCAGACATGCTCTCTCTCCTCCCATTTGCTTAGTCTGCTTCTTCTGTTGCTATTCTATGATGACTCTTTGAATAAGTAAGAAAATTGAACATGTACAGTCCGGAGAACAATAAGGCTGGCACAGTAATATTGCACACATGCATGCTTTTTTCTCAACAATGAAGAAAACAAGAGGAACAAGCGAGGAACTGAAGTTGACAAGTGATTTTTTTAAGTTAGATGTGTTGGACAGGTAAGACATGCACATTGGTCCTGTTAAAATGATACCTCTATTTATTGCTTTTATTATCATGATGCTTTGAGCAATGGGTGGTTCTCAACATGATGCCATGTAAAGTGATTTTTGAGTGCTATATCATATAATTGTAATCCCAGAAGCTTCAAGTATGTAAAAGCCAGAAGGTAGTGAGGATGGATATGAAATGATACAGGGCATGATGAAGCCAGAGCAGCAGCTGCAAATCTTAGTATTAAATGTTAAACCACTTTGACTCCAGGTGGGTTGTGCATAAGCTGCCCCCATTCAAGAGCTCTCTGGATTCTCAAATGAAAGACATCCACATACCACCTAATTTTGATATGCCTTGACTAGCTTAATGACTGAGCATTTCTAAACCTCACTGCAGCTAGTAAACACTCTCTCCAGTATTCCTGAGTTAACATCTATTAAAAGCTGTATTTCATCTCTGCTACCTCAGATCCAATCTGGGAAGGGGCCCTTAAGGGCCACTTTCCTGGATCCTTACCTGTTGGAGAGCCTTTAAGTTTCATTTTTCTGCGTCCCCACCATGTTGATTCTCTGTCTCCTTCCCCCCTCTCTCTGTTGGTTCCTTGCCTGTGCAATCTAAAAGTCTGACCATGTCTCCCTGCCCAACCATTGGCTGTATGGCAATTCTTTATTATCAAACAAAGCCAGCTGGGGGCAGCGACCCTCAGGTCTGGGAGCATGATTTGGGGAGCCAAATTAAGACAAAGCATTAGAAGCAACTCCCAACACAGATGTTTGAAGTATAGGGCTGGACCTGTTAACAGGTAGTCATGTATTGTGAAGGGGATTATTGGATCCTGCCCCTCCCTGCTGAATTACTTGCTATTGATGAATTCTGAGGGAGAGTTAGTTACGGTCTTCAGTTGTGTGCCCAATGTTAAGTCTACCAGGCCACCCAGTGCAGAATCCAAACGCATGGTCACATGAGCAGTCTTGGTCAAACTCAAACCCAAAAAGACTTGACTCTAGCTGTGATAGGTAATTTTGCTTGTCAACTTGTCTGGGTCTGGAAGGAACTAAAACACAAGCTGCTGGGCTTTCCTGTGAACTTTCTCAAGAAATAATGTACTCGAGTACATTATGTGAAGCAGGAAGACTAACCCAAAATGTGGTAAGAGCATCTGGTTAGCCCATCTCTAAGGAAATGGAAGAAAGAAACAGTGCAGATAACCTGTTTAGGCTTACCTTTGCTGATAAGGTCATGCATCTTGTTGCTATGACTTCTCTTTGCAGATAATACCATGCATTTCTTTGGCTTTTAGCATAGATTAAAGACCAGCAGCTCTCCTGTTATCTTCCGGGTCTTCAGCACCAGACTTGAAATATGGAGATGTCCATCTCTGTGGAGTGAGAAGCTACTGGATTCTGGGCCTCTTCATTGTGAATCAGACATTGTTAGACTATCCTGTATTCTAGCCTATTAAATATATTAAATTATTTCTATCAATTCTATTCCTATAGAAAACCCTGACTAATATAATGGGAAATGGACTCTTGGGGTAAGGTTGGGAGCCATATTAGATATCATACAAGGTGTTACTATAATCAGTATATACTTTATTTATGTATAAAATTGTCAAATAACAGATTAAATAAAAGTAACGTACAAAGAAAAGTTTACCATATCTTTGTCTTGATTTATACCTCTTAAAAGAAGACACATATAGACAGCTTGTGAGCCTTCACCATTGACAAGATACTGTCTTTAAATTTGATACACCCCATGTATCATCTTGAAAAAAAGTGTCCCAGCTTCTAATCACTGGGTGGTAGTGAGGAATTTCTTATTTAAAGATCAAGACCCTCTCAAGTAATTCAAATCATGATTAGAAAGTGGGATGACCCCCTTCTTCATGGACATCTTGTTCCTCTTGTTACATGGAATTATGACAAGACTATGAGAGACTCTAGACTAGTTAAATAATCCATTGATGTGATGCTACAGTTTGATTTCAGGCTGTAAAACTCATACTAACTTTAATTGATAGGTGATGGACTACAATTAACTTGTAATCATAGGGAATGATGTATTTTTTTCCACCTTTTGTTTTATTTTGCACTGGCCAAAGCTAATATCACAACTTGCAGATTAGAGCAATTACTTCAAGAATTTGAAGCTCTTATTGCCCCACAAATCTTACCAGAACACAGTCTTCAATGTGTAACAGATTTAAAAGCAACCAACAAATATTTTCAAATCTTTTTTTTCTTGTTTTGGTTTGTTTGTTTGTTTGTTTATTTTGGGATGGGGACAGAGTTTCTCTGTGTAGTCCTGGCTGTCCTGGAACTCACTCTGTACTGGGCCTCAAACTCAGAAATCTGCCTGCCTCTGCCTCCAAAGTGCTGGGATTAAAGGTGTGTGCCATCACTGCCCAGCAATATTTTCAATTCTTAAGCAGTACCTTGCCTTAAACAATGGACAAAATATACAACAAGCTAGTATTTGTTTCCTTACTGAGAAAATGCTGTCAAGCCACATTGCTGGAAAGAGAACTCTGCCTCCATATGCAACTGGTTCAAAAGCAGAGGACTGAAGTAAGCAAGAAAAGAGATAAATCCACTGATCTGTATGTGAAGATAAGAGAATAGATTAAAGAAGCTGAAGAAATAGACTTTGTCTATGTTGTAAGGAAGAATGATATTGGATCCAAAATACACATCTTTAATTAATGAAAATGAACATGTGCATGTAATATAAAGGACCCAATGTACTTTGGACAATAAGGTGGGAAAGAGAGCGGTTAAACTCATGGGCTGGAGATAGGGTTCAGTGGTTAAGTGTCTTCTGTTCTCACAGAGGAGAGTTCAGTTCCATGAAAAACACTGGCAGGTTTGCAACTGCCTGTAACTCCGGCTTGAGGTGCGTCTGATTCCTCTGGCATCTGTAGTCACCTACATTCATGTGCATGCATTCCCACTCAGAATTATACCTATACCTATAAAAAAAACATAATAAAATACATCTTAAAAATAAGCAGGCTCATCTAGGGGCTTTCCTGCGATATCCAGATAACAGCATTAAATTCTCTATATTTAGAAATAGGAAATGTTCAGATAAAGAAGAAACATCACATGATCCAGAAAGAGAAATACTATTGACTTTTCTTATTAAGAGAGGGGACCATGATGTCTTGACTCTCCTAAGACTCAAAATCTAATTATCAAGATTCAGAGATTCACTTTTTGAGTTGAGCTTTCCAGTACACATGCTGTTCCCATGTAATTGTCTTGGACAGCAAGACAATTAATGAAGATCCGGTGGCTTAAAATGTCATTCTTGTTTATTATTTCCCAAAGGCTGGATGAAGCAGGAATTGATTTGGGTGGTTGGTTGGGGGTCTCTCATGAGGTTGTAGTTAAGCTATCCCTGTGTCATTCGCCACCTGGGTGTCAGGAACTAGTTGCTGCTGACACAACAACACACTTCTCAGAGAGCGACACAAGTATTTTCATGGAACTGTGGTTGATATACTCCAAAGCAAGACTCAATTTAGAATCCCTTTAATGAAGAGATTCATAATTTATGCATTAGACTTTCACACATTTTAAAGATGAGACCTTTTGAATGTGGGTGAAAACTGTTGCAAAGGCATGAATCTAATGGGTGACAATCACCAAAGATCACTAAAGTATTTATTTATACCAAAAACGTCTAATATTTCAATTTATTTAAATCCCAAATTACTTTCTTTTATAAAATATTTCTTTCTTACTTTTATCGTAATGCTCAGTGAGGTTCCAGTTTAAGCAACAAAATCATTGCAAATACTCCATCTTTATATGCATAAGAATTGAAATTTGTCAATATATTTTATACTTATTGATAATAACTATATGTCAAATACCTTTGTTCCACATGTTCGTCACATTAGTTTTGACCTCAAAACCATAGGTCAGGGGGGCTGAAGCAGGTAAAAATACTCCATTTGTCCAAGTTCACATGGATAGGAGGAGACATGAAAGAAATTAATCCAGGCTGGAAAAACAGAGTGCATATATCTGGTTACAGACATGGGAAGAAAGAAGAGTGATTGACAGATAGTTTAGAAATTTGAGTGTAGGTTTCACAAAGGCATTGTTACAAAAACGGAGTTTTTATTAGGACCTACAATAAAAGATTACTTCAATACTTGAAATTGTAAAATAAGTTATATAATAATACATACCTGGTGTCCTAGTTTTCTTCTGTTGCTGCTATAACGCTCTGACCCAAACACAACTCTGTGGAGGAAGGGTATGTTTGTCCCATAGTTCCAGGCAATAGTCCATCACTGAAGGAAAACAGAGCACAAACTGAAGCAGGAATTGAAGTAGGAATCATGGAGGCATGTGGCTTACTGTCTCCCTCAATGGCTTTTGAAAAGCTACCTTTCCTGTACATCCCAGGCCCACTGTCTGAAGGATGCTGCTGCCCATGGTGGTCTGGACATTCCCACAATGATCAAAACTATTTCTCATACATATGGTCAGAGGCCAATCTGATTCGTACAGTTCCTTAACCACAATCCTCTTTTCCTAGGTGACTCAAAGTTGTGTTAAAATAACAAAAACATAATTAACTTACCCAGTAAATTGTGAAAGCAGAATTTGAAGCTTGTTAAGCTTCTGTGCTAGAGCAGCAGTTGTCACACTGTAGGTGGTGACCCCTTTGGGGGTTCCATATCCTGCATGTCAGACACTCACATTAGAATTCATGAGTCGGAAAATCACAGTGATGAAGAAGCAACAAAATAATTTTACAGTTGGTGGTAAGCATAATATTTTTGTGCGTGGCATAAAGGTTATCCTGTGTTGTTCAAATGTGGATTTCTCTGCCTTCATATTTTGTGTTAGTGCAAACATGGCTTTGTTTTGTTTACTCTCTGAAGCTCTTGTCTAAAGTTTGTATACACGTTGCTCTTTATTTGTTCACTGCCTTGCCAATAAAAGCCAACAAACCAATGCAAAGCTTTAGAGAAAATAGGTGGGACTTCCCATTCTAGGAAGGGTAATGAAAGAGACTGGAGGTGGAGGAGGTAGCCATGAGGAGAGGTTAAGTTAAACAACATGAGCGGAGAGTTGTATCACTGAAGGGTGGAAAAAAACACATGCAAGATGAGAATACTGTCTGGGAGGAGGCCTGGCTGGCTGGGAGGTTTAGAATAGAGTAATAATTGCTCATTATTTGGCTCAAGGCATTTTAATAACTCTTAGTCTCTCTTTATGGTTATTGGGGAATTAGCTACACAAAGAATAACTGCTGCCATGCTAATTTTATGAATCTATATTAATAGGATAGTAATTCAACAGATGGTGGTCCCCACAACATGAGGAACTGTATTAAAAGGTCATGGCATTAGAAAGGTTGAGAACCATTGATCTAGTGCTGGAATAGTCAACCACAGACCCAGATTGTCTCTCCTTCTCTCACCTTCTAGAATGCCCACTACCGTGCTACAAATAGACCTTAAAATCAAGGATGATTTAACCAATCTTTGGCAATGGCACAAGGCACAGAGTTAGGAGGAACAGGAACAGCTCTTTAGGAGAGCTATTTATTCACTGTGAGTTTGTTTTTGAATCTTCCTCTAAGGGAGGAGGAGTCAGAGGTATCTATGGTATCACATATTCCCCACTCCCCACCCTCATTTTTATCCTTTGTCCTTTTGAAAAGATACAAATCCAGTTTTCACAAAGATTCAGCCTGCTGTGTCCATACTATGCCAATACAACTCGTTAAAATGGGGGGGGGGGGGAGAACTTGGCATAATAATGACAGAGTTTAGTTGACTATATTCTAAATAAAGTAATATTTCATCTATTTAGGACTTTCTAGGATTAAGGCATTGCAGATTCTTTGTTTTGTTTTTTGTTTTTTGTTTTTTTTTCTTTTTAAACTTTAACATTAGGCATTACTACTTCAAGGAGTTCTAACTATCCTTAGAAATCCTTCATGAGTGTTTAACAGATTTATATTTGAATGTTACGACACGTGAGATACCATTAAATACATTTCATTATGAAACATATAGATATGCTAGGTAAAATAAAAGCAATATCCCCAAAGGTCAAACAATGCATTCTGACACTTTGGGACTGGCCTGAGGACTGGGGTGAATGTATTGGAAGAGAGACAATGTCTTAGGCATGTGTGAGGTGAAAGTTTATATCCAACATCAGGCAAAATAAGGATCTTTGAAGAATTACAACTCTAATAATAGAAGTCATCAGACAAAATCTGCCCACCAGTGAAGAAGGATGACAGTACCTTGGAGTTTTCACAGTGAGCCTGATTTGGAAGCAAAGGGAAAATAACCTGGCGAGTTTGTAACAGTATCCCAAGCCTAAGAAGATTCCACACACCATTTCAGACTGCCTTGCAGTCTTAGAAATCATGACATCAGACATTATGTGTATGCATGAATATGCAAATGAGAATCCCAGTTCACTCTTTTCTACCTCAAGTCATAGATTCTGAAGTCACAGTAGATATTAAGTATTATAAACACTGATTAAAACCAACAACAACAACAAAAATCCTATAAAAATTTGGAGTCAGAGAATACCTTTCAAACACCAGGTTAAGATAAGCAGTTTAGTTAAAGAGAAGTACAAACTGTATATAAAATATCCTCAATAGGAAAAGTAACAGAGAAGAAAGCAGGCTATCTCTCAAATGAATGAAAAAAGTGATCAAAGAAAATACCCTTGAATTATTACATTCGCCTGTTCTAGTTTTGTTCTGGTGCAAGTGATAAAATACTCTCACCAAGAGCAACTTGCAGGAGGAAAATATTTCTATGGCTTATGCTTCCAGGTCTCAGTGTATCACCAAAGGAAGCCAGGGCAAGGACTCAGACAAGAACTAAGGCAGAAACGATGAAGGAAGGGTGTTCATTTTTTCTGGCTCATGCTCAGCTAACTTTCTTCTACAACCCAGGCCTGCCTGCCTGGAAACGGTGTCAACCACAGTCACCTGTACCTTCCCCTATCAGTCACTGTCATTGTCATTGGTCCATTCAACTGGGCAGTCTCTCAATTGATAGCTCCTCACATGACTCTGGCTTATATTAGATAGACAGCTGATGTGCAGTAGAACAACCACCCACTCAATCATCACTTCAAAATAAATATAATATTCATTTCAAATATAGCCGCTTGACACTTTTTACTGTCTGCATGTTAAACTAGATGAACGTCAAACCTTGCTGCAAGTTGTTTCACTTGGGCCAGAACCAGCGAGAAAGAGACTATTTGGTTAGTGTTGGGTACACAGCATCTCATGTCACGCTGAGAACTGCGTGGGCTTTAATGTATTTCTAAGTCACGTAGTGATCTCACAAATGTGCAGATTCTAATTTAGTAGGTGTAGGAGATTTAACAGTTCCAGCAAGCCCCAAGCTGTTAAAACAACTACCACATTTTGAGTAGAAAGACTAATTAGGAAGAAACTGCATCCCAGAGCAGAATTAACTAAAAAAAAAAAGGTCATGTTGAGCGATGAAGTTGTAAAAGTGTGAGTAAGTTTAAATAAACGTCCATATCAAATGCTGATAACAGCAACTAATTTGATAGGTCAGAGGAAGCAGTACAAAGAGCTCAGTGGTTAGAGTACTTGCCTAGCACACATACCATTCAGTTCTTATGACTGCATAAGCTGAGTATGGTACATTTTAACCCCTACACTTGTGAAGTGGAGGCAGCAGAATCACAAATTCAGAAGTTTAAGGCTATCCTGGTCTACATAGAGAATTCCCGGGACAGTGGGGACTTCAGTGATCATAAGTGAGGAGAGAAAGGAAAGGTTTGGAAACAGTCAAATGTTGAAACCAAATTCTGGAAAATAGATAACACGGAAGATTGATAGGGATATGGAAGAGTCAATTTTTAAAACACTGAGCTAAATCTTTTGAGCACTTATAATGCTGGGGTACTTTTGTTTTAAGAAAAGTAAAATTGACTATATCATAGTCATACATACATTTTTTTTTAGGGTTTAGTGATAATTACTATACTCAATCCCACAATGCTCTTGTCATTAAAGAATTTCCCTGATAGGATCCTTAGAGCCCTTACTATGTGTCTATTCTTTTGTTTTTGTGTTCTTCCATCTCTATTTTTAAGGTGGCAAGTTCTTTTGAGGTGGTATGGCCAGGGGCCTGCTGTTTCATAGAACCTTGTTTTGATCACCAACACCTATATGGTATACCAAAACTGCCTGTAGCATCCAGTTTTATGGGATCTGATACCTTCCTCTGACCTTTGTGGGTCCCAAGTATATACATCATGTATTTACATAGATGCAGGAAAGCAATCATGCACATAAAAATAAGCAAATTAGTTTTAAAGGGTAGCATTATAAAAATATAACCTTCTACTTCTCAGTAAGAAGCATTGATATAAAATTTTTGAAATTGGGACTGGAGAAATTGATCAGGGGCTAAGTATATTTTCTGCTTTTGTGGAGGAACCATGTTTAGTTCTGAGGACCAACATAGCAGCTCATACCATACATATATACATACATGAAGACAAAATACTCACACACATCAAATTAATAAATAAATCCATAAAAGAAAATATCTGCCCTTGTCAGACATACAAACATGACCAATATTTTCCTTTCTCTTGCTTTTCTTTTCCTGGTATGATTATCATTTCAGAAGGCTTACTATTGAATAAGCTCACACTTACAAGCTGTTTCTGAATTCTGAATGGGATGTTCAACTCAACTTTTCTGGCTCAAACTCGTTTCCAAGCTGATTGATTCAAACTGGCTTCTCTCAGCTTCTAACTGAATTGCTCTACTTGGCCTTAAACTAACTCTAGAAATCTGTTCTAATCTTCTACCTCCATCTCATTCTCTGGTTCATTCTGTCTTCAACTGTGTCTATCTTGTTCTCCCTGCAACCTGTCTGTTAAACTATCCCAGTTAAAAAACAAAAAATGTCTCTGAACTCTACTAACTGAACAGCCACAAACTCTGCTCCAGTGCACTGCTTAAACTCAACTGAACTGAACTGACTGAACAGAACAGAACTCTTTGCACTGCCCTTAAATAGCTTCTCTTTCCCATGCTGTTGTCATGAGAATTGGGTGTATCCTATCTTTGACTCATTCTGTCAAATCTTTCTCTGAGTCATCACATTGTCGGCCTTTCAATTAGACATTACTTTCAGACATGGCTGCTTCCCTCCACAAACTAATTTTACCCAGGTTGTTCGGGATTAAAGGTATGTACTAAGAGTGTGTCTAGACTCCAGCCAGAGCAACCATGATGCTGGATTAAAATTCTTCTACACCACTTTAACTCACTACGTACATAATTGCTCAATATTCCACTCCACTTCACGATTTTCACTTTTTAGAAAATAATCATTTAGATTTCTTTCTTTAAAAAGCAAACCTCTGGGATCCATTACAATGAATATAACTAAGCAGTTTGGAACCAAGGACTGACTATTTATTTATTTATTTATTTATTTAGGTTTTTTGAGACAGGGTTTCTCTGTGTAGCCCTGGCTGTCCTTGAATTCACTTTGTAGACCAGGCTGGACTCAAACTCAGAAATCCACCTGCCTCTGCCTCCCATGTGCTGGGATTAAAGGCATGCACCACCACTGTCCAGTGACTATTTATTTTTAAAAGTACCACCTCCCACTCCACCCAGGTATGTTAGGTACAGGGACCATCCATTTATTTGATAAGGAAGTTTCAAATATCATTACTTGAAACAATAAATCTTTACATTTTCTTCTCTTACACTAGACTATAGCTGTAGTGTATTAAAACCAGAGACATGGGCTTCTTCACTTGGCTGGCTGCACTGCTTCCCTACAGTCTACTTCTAGTCATGGAAGGTAAATGTGCAATGATCTATAGATGGCAGGTCTATTATCTACACCCATTCTCAAGTGCAAGGAATGCTTGGGAGTGATTCATGTCTCATTTTCATGCCTCTTTCCAAGACTAACAAACTTCTTAAACAGATAGATTTTAGGAGTTGCAATCCCATCTTAGAAGCAGAGATTCAGAGCCTGGGTATCTTCTATCATCTTTGCTCTCTCACATGCACACATTAAAATCTTTTCCAGTTTCTATTGCTCCTACTCCAAAATATTTCTCCCAAGCACCCACCCAAGCATGTTTCAGTGGCATTACTCAGCCATGACCACCATTTCTCTGTTATGCTCTTCACCCTATATACCTCTGCTTTTCTTGATGCCTCTCTAAGACCTCCATTGGACTGCAAAAATATTACCTGATAATTTCAGGACACTAATTAAATGCTAAAGACCAGGATGTGTATTAGTTTTGGAAAGAGTGTTATCATCAACCCTTGTTTTTTAGTGAGTAGGTGTTCAAGACTCTGTGGTAATTTTCACTGACAGTCAGATGAGAAGCAATGCATTAATCCATGTCATCTGTGTATGTACTAAACCTGAAGACTTAGGTTCATGCAAATAAACACAATATAATTTGTTTTTTACAACTTGTTCAAATTTGGTATTACTATTATGTAGATGTGTTTAGGGATTCTGCTTATGCTGTTGTAATCTATCAGGGGGCTTGCCTTGTGCCTTGGTCAGTGGCCACCGATTGTTTATTGTACCTCATCTTGGGGTGGGATGTTGTGAGCGTTCCCTCATATCTGATGTTAAAATACATATCCTTCTGAAGATGCCATTTTAATTTTGTTTGGACCTTGCTTATTTTCACAACATAAAATATTATGTTTTATATCTATCCACCTATCATCTATCTATCTATCTATCTATCTATCTATCTATCTATCTATCCATCTATCATCTACTTATTTATCTATCATATCTATCATTTCTCTCTATCATCTCTATGTGTGTATATGTGCATATATGTCTATAGGTACATACAGACATACACACACACATATATACATATATATATATACATGTACAAATACATATACATATATATGTATATATTCAAAAAGTTTGGTGCATTTCTCTGATTCACCACCCTGAAATTTCTGTTCTATATTCACATATTTTTGAAAACATAGAAAATAACTTTTAGTTCAAACTATTCATATATCTTAACAAACTCTTCTCTCTGAACATTTATCAGTCTTTATAATTAAGTTCCTCAGCCTACTTCAATTGGCAACAAGCCTGCTCTCTAACATTTACCAGATGATGTCCATATACCTGTATGTTCTACATCCAGGGTACCATCATTGCAAATCTTTATTCTTATAGGATCAATTACTTTTCCTTAACTTTTAAAGTATAAATGAGTTTGAGTTTGACACTTTCAGATCTTACCCTGATAGTTCAGATCATAGCTTCTTCTAGCTCTCTATCCTTTCAGCATTTCTACATGTGACCTTCAAATTTACTGTGACCTCAGGATCCATGAGCTACTAAACATTTTGCTACTTTTCTGTAAAGAAATGATTCCTGATTTTAAAACATAATTTTGTGTTATGAGGTACCATGGTTTCATAAAATGAACATTCAAACTTGTTGTCACGATTTCAAATAATGAGTATGTCACCTCCTTTATTAATTCTTTTAATATATTTACTAGTCTTCTGCTTGGTGTTTCCATGTAGTTATAGTCAACCATTCAGGTTGTCACAGCATAATCTTCGTTATTCCATTTCTAAACATGCACATTAATTTTCTTGTCTCCTTTGTCTTCAAGTCTTTATTCTGTTTTCCAAATTCTCCAGCAGCATAATAATCAAGGCACCCACTCTTTCATCCTTCAAAACAATTCAACAAATAATCTTTAATCTTCATTGGATCCTGCTTACATTAATGAGCATGTTTCTCATCTGTTTCCTTTTGAGGGTAAACTGCTCAAGGAATGTCATAACAACTTTACATTACATAAAATAATTTTGTAATTCCTGTATGGAAAAATTATTAATGATATTCAATCAGAAAATAGCACTTACAAAGAAATGGCATGTAAAAACAAAAAAGAAAGAAATCAGCCATGGTTACCTACTCAAGAGGTTTTGCCTTTGAAAGAGAACAAAGCAGGGTGTGTGGAGGATTTGGAGAGAAAAATTGGAATGAGGGAATGATATGATCATATTATAATCTCAAAAACTAAAGGAGATCATTTTAAAGAAGAAAAATATATAATATTTATTATCATTTATGTTTAAGAGAATAATGAGACTGTTAATAGAGGAAATTACACTTAAATATATGTAATCATTGTAGGTCTTCACTATGCTGAACCCAAAGCACTGGAAAAGTGATTGCCTCAATACATACCTTAAAAATGGAATCTTTCTCCTAATGGAAGTTCATATTCAGAGAGGTAGACTGATTATGGAGACACAAAATCACCCTTTGTCAATTGGGGTAGGATAGTATCATATGATGCTTACAAAAGCATGGACCCCTTTAGTCTTAGAGTTTTCTTGTACCACAGTGGTCAGTTTGAATTGTCTTAGAGTTGGCTGATTAGATTTGACCCTAAGTTCTTCATTTACTAACTCTGAAGTCTTGGAAAAATATGCTTCACTTCTTAAGTGTATTAAAATCATTATTTGTCAAAGGATTCTATTTTTGGTGAGCATTGCCTTGAGTCTGCCTACTGAACAGAGGTTTCTGTGTTGAAGCCAGACAGACTACAGGAATAGAATTCTAGTATTGCAGTTGTAGCTTTGTTTTTATTCTGTTTGGCATAAATCTCATAAACATACCATGAAAAGAGAAACGCATTGTACACTTGTCAAATGGGCTTATTGTGCAAGTGACACTGTAGGCTCAGGAGACATCGTGATGAATAATATACAAAGAGATCTGAATTCCAAGAGAACTAATATTTTGACCAAGGGAAACAGACTTTAAAGTAATAAAGCATCTATCTAGGTAATTCAGTAAGGAGCTATTCAGTGGCACTATGGCATTACAAGTGTGACATTACTTTGTTAGGAAATTTCCTTTTGAGGGTGTGAGTAGTAGGGCCACTTCTGTGTGGCTATATGGTCAGTAGAATAGCAACTCTATACCCCATCCCAAGATGGCTACACCCCAATTGCTACAATATGATTCTCACCCTGGAATCCTGCTTCAGAAGAACAAACACAGTTTGCAGGTAAGATCAAACTAGAGGCACAGATCAGCGAGATTATTCTGAGTGTCTGGATGGTCTCAACATAATCACATACACTCTTAAAATCATTGGACTTCCTTGCTCCCTTGGTGACAAAGGAAACAACATAAATGACATTGGAGATAGGAAGGAATATGAACAGCCTTTTGAAGCACAAAAGTAAGGGAATGGGTTTACTTCCAGAGCTTCCAGAAAGGACTCCACCTCAAGGGCTAGATTTTGTCCTAGGGAACTATGTCAAGATGTTTAGCTTATACAAATAGAAAATAATAAATTTGTGTCATTTTGGAATGCTGAATTTGGTTTGTTATAAATACAATAGGCCACATTAAGGGAGAAATGATGAAAACAAAAATTAACAAAATTTAACAACCTTTGCAGTGGGAATAGCCAGGGACAAATCAAAATAACTGTAGGGGGTATTAAGATAGAAATGAAGTTTGTCCCATATGCCCCTGGGCAATAATGGCATGATTGTTTGGGAAGTAACCATCTGCTTTGTGATTGGATTTGAGGCCTGATTTTTACCAAAGAAATATATTCCTGGTGCTTCGAACCAGGCAAGAAGAGGCCACAGGCTCCAGTGTGGGGAATTTACTACTGATATTATACTAAATGACTGTGTAACCAAATGATCTTCTAGGTACTTATGTTTATGCTCTTATACTAGTTGTCCTGTCAACCCTGGCCAGAAACTTTTCTTTTTGCACCGAGCTGTGCTTAGTACAGAGACGCATGAATGGTAAAAGAGTGCATAGAAACAGTCTTCTGGGTATGACGTAGCTGATGTCATCATGAACACAGAGCAGCAATGGCTACCTGCACAAGCCCTGCATGGCCAAGAAGACATGAGAGTAAAAGGGGGATGGGTAAGACAAAGAAGGAGATTGTGCGAGTGGGAGGGAGAGAGAGGATAATTGAGGTGAAAATGTTTACCAAGTATATGAATGAAGCTGCTCAAAAGTAAACTAAAATGTTAAAATGCTTTTATAAAAAGAATGAAGGCTCTTGTGGTCGAAGGGACAGCAAAAAGCTTAAACAAGAGCTACAACATTCTGTGTGTTGATAAGTCACAACTTTATTTTAAGTGTATGGGAAACTGTAATACCATGATAATATTTGCTTTGAAACAACTGTTGTGTAGAAGTAGAAGAGAGATGCCAGGAGACAGAGACACCCGTTACAAGATTATTGGTGGGACAGAGAGATCTATTTGAAAATGTATTTTACTTATGACTTGGCATGAGGGAGTCATATAACCTGGAATAGAAAGAAAATTTATCATCATCATTAAAAATAAAAAGCCCTTCTCCATCTCAAAGTAGTCAGCAGAATATAGAGTGCCCGAGGCAAACCGACATTTGTGAAGAGAAACTTTTTGTTCTCTGAGTTCTATAGACAACCGGTCTTAAGGCCCTGAAAAGTATATTCTTAGCAAATTGTATGTCTGGCTCAATTTATGGTCCTGTGACCAACTGTACTTAGCTGTGAGGGTCCAGAGACTCCTAAGATCCATGACACTGACCCAGTTTCTATGTTTACCTCATACAGGGAAGCTTGTTCTGTAAGCGTACTAGAAAATGGAAATAAAACAGAATCTGGCACTTAAAGCTTTTCTAAATAAAAACTGTTATCCATACAAATATATATATCAGGGATTTTGCTTAAACTTAAGTCATTAGCAATTAATTCATTCATTATTAACTGATGGCTACCATAAATGCACCTGAGGCATATGTATATATAAATATGAAATATGCATATGAACACACAGAGATTCAGAATTTAATTTTTAAAACTTGCAGCCTGATACTGGTGCCCCAGTGCAGGGAGATGCTGGAGCGATGGGGTGGGAGAGGGTGGATGGGTGGGAAAGCAATCTTATACAGGCAAAGGGGAGGGGGAAGGGGGGTGTGGGATGGAGGTTGGTGGAGGGGTAACTGGGAAGTGGTATATCATGTGAGATATAAACAAATGGAATGATTAATTAATAAAAATATTGCAACCTAGTAAGATGGCTTAGAGGCCTCCTATGAAGCTGTAAAATAACCAGACGACATAGTGCCCAGCCCAGCCATTTTCTGAAAGGCCTCAGTAACTGCCTGATTTGAAGTTTAGGCTTGTTTTGAATATTTTTCTAACATTTCTTCATGTTTCCTGCCCACTCTGGTGTTTATAAAACTTCTTCCCAAGCTGGATCTTGTGTCTGAGTCGGGTTGTCCTTATTACCTATGGCCACAGAAAGCCGTCCTTATTATCTATGGCCACAGGACTGTCATGTATGCCTTTTTGCTGGATCTCGTGTCTAAGACGGGCTGTCCTTATTACCTATGGCCACAGGAATCTGTCCTCATTACCTATGGCCACAGGAAGCTGTCCTCATTACCTATGGCCACAGAACTGTCATGTATGCCTCTTTGCATTTTCTCTGAAATCGTTAAACCTAAGAGTATTGAACAAATAGTTCCCTACTTCAGTCCAGAAAAAACTTCATGAAGAATTTTGATGAGACGTTTGAAAGCAGAACTCCTTTACTTTTCTTCCCTGAGGCTACAATGCCTAGCCCAGGGCACATAATCTTAAAAATTAAATAAATAAATAAATAAAAACAACGTTCATTCACTGTACTTGGGTAAATTTATTCAGGTTTACAAATTTTGCTGAAGCAAAGGAAGTAAGTGCTTAACGACCTGTGATTGAGGCCCAGGTTCATGATCCTGAGGGAACTCCGTAGGAGTGGACGCCATACATCCAACCTTTCTTTGTTGTTACTGATGTGCTGGTCAGATTTCTCTACCTGAGAATGATTGTCACACAGGATCACTTGTCACAGATGGTTCACACAGCTTCTTCCTGTAATTGCATTGTTTTGAAAAGGAAGAAACATACTGTAGGAGCCTCGTAGATATATTAATTTCTAAATGTTAAAACCCAATTATATGATAACACAGAAAATATTTTTTAGCAATTCATACTTTCTCTAGATAGCCTAGACAACTTTAAAAATCCCATATGTTCTAGCATATTATATAGTGTTAACTGTGTTTACTTAAGCAAGATACCAGTTATAATTATCTTTATTATATCATGATGTTTCATATAATCCATACTCTATTCATTTTCTGCTGAATACTGAGCGTGATCATTCTAATCTGTGGATGTTCTTGAAGCACATCTGTTTCAATACTAAAACAGGTCCTAGAAACTGTGACATAGCTCTCAAAGCATCATGATGATGACCTAAAAAATTCCACCTCAAAAATATGTACCACACTGAGCCTCCTTTCAGAAGCATCAAACTTGCAGATATGCTTTTCCACAGGACTTGAAATTTACCTTCATTGATGATACAAATCCAAACTGTGGCATAAAGCTAATCCTTCAGGAAGAGAGAAGATATTGACTACCGATGGATTTTCTATTAAGTGTACAGCATCTTAAAAATAGAAGTCACATTTCACTGACATTTAGCTAATCCAATACTCATTCAGAGATGACAGCTTTTTCCATCTAGTTTTTATGTTAGGGTCAACCAGACAAAGCATACCAAAAATCATAATGATTTCAAGCTTTTACTCTCATTTATTTTTTTAAATTTGGTCAGCAAGGTTTCACTATATAGCATTCCAAACTTCTTATGTAATATTGCAAGCCTGCAATGCAGCCTCTGTTTTCTACATACTGGGATTATAGGACTGTATCATCTCACCATGCAATTTCTAACAATATTAATACAGTAGGCAATCGTTATGATATAGTGGCCACCTTCATCCCCATAAAACCATGATTTTAGTTGCAGAAGATGTCATGGTCCTGAATCTCACTGCCAATAGTAAATATCATGAGAAGACAATGTTATATCTCTTCATAGAGACTTAAGCATGATGTGTATGATTGGCTGCTGAGTTCCATAAAAGAAGAATAAGTTACCTGCCTCATCAAAACAAAATGAAATATTTAAAGACTATCCAGCGAAAATATGATTGTAAGGAATCCCCCCCCCCTTTCAAAGTAGATACTTAATCTCTTATTTGTGTTTGAATTCAACAAGCAAAGACAATGATGTGAATACAAATGACAGGAAGTTATTATGCTCAGAGAGAGAATCTCTACTATCTGACAGATCACATGAAAATAAACAGCTGACTTTTTCATAATCCACCATCAAAATAGCATAGGGATATTTCTCTTTCTATGCTACAGTGCAGAATTTGGCAGTAAATGATTAAACAACTACTGTTAAATGATCTAATTATAATTAGCCATTTTTTGCAGAAATTAACACGTTTTACTCTCTTTTCACTCTCAGTGGCTACAGATGTCATAAGCTCTGGTAAGGAAAAATGATTCATCTGCAAACTTCATAACTTTTGATGCTAATTCCTATTTTCCAACTCCCTGCCTTTCACGTCCTAGATCAGCCAAATATTTTAAGAGAGTGATAAAAACATTTAAAGCTTACATATTGATAAACTAAAACCCAGATAGTCAGAATGTGGTATGTTCACTGTTCTCTGTTGCCATGGTCTCAGGGTAGCTTCATGTTCCATAACTCATTAACTGTAATGTTCAACCAGAGTGACTAAGTTTTCCTTCCCAGAAGAAACCAAGGTTGACCGTTTCTACTGACTCTCTTCTGCTTAAGATGTCTGAGGTGATGTTTGGTGCCTAGGCATTCTGGGCAACAGAAACACCGGGAATGATGGCCAAACAAACAACCATATGTTTGGTGTTTTCAGGGAATGGCAATACACGTTTCTCAGAAACTGGAAAATATATGGGTTGGTGTGTGTGTTGGAGGGGGGGAGATCTGAGAAAAGAAGTCATTGGCTTAGTTTAGGATTTGCATTGCTGTGATAAACACAACAGCCACAATTAACCTGGGGAGCAAAGGGTTTATTTCATCTTACAGTTGTAGTCTATCATCCAGAAATGTCAGGGTAGGAACTCAAGGCAGGAACCTGGGACCACGAACTGATCCAGAAGCCACGGAGGAACACTGTTTATTGGTTTGCTCTGCGTGGCTTGCTCAGTCTGCCTTGTTATAACACTCAAGACAACTAGCCCAGGGTTGGTACCATGGACAGTGGGTTGTAGCTACCCACATCAAATGTCAACAAGAAAATGTAACACAGGCTTATCCACAGGCCAATCTGGTGGGAACATTTTCTCAACTTGAGGCTCCCTCCTCCAAAATACCTCTCTCTCTCATATCAAGTTGTCAAAGTAGCCAGAATTGTCACAAAATTTAGCAAAGATTGATAGATGTTGTTACAATTTAATTACAATACCGTAGATCTACATAATAACCTAAGGATAGCAATAAAGAAAAGAAAGCTTTTTTATTCCTAAACATATATCTTCCATTAACCATGAGCAGAAAGATCTGTATGAGTATATCTAGAAGTTACTGGGGAATCCATCAATATTTAAAATTTTTGAATATTATTTTTAGAAAATACCACACATGCATATAATATATTTTTATGCCAACCACCCCAATTACCTCTTTTGAATACTCCCTAGAGCTCAGCCAAAGTCTATTTCTCATTACTTTATTTGCTTATTGTTATTATTATCACTGCTAATTATTTTTTATTTTAAAATGTTGAAATGAGTTATTGTGTCTTAACAAGATAAACAAGTTCAAGATGATAAGGTTAGGTTGGAGTGACGAAAAATATTTGGCGATGTCAATCATGTATAAAGAACCTTAGAATTTAGAAAGAGCAGAGACCTGAATTTAAACCACAAACATGCAATTTTCTAGTTGTGTGATCTAAGGCTAAAACTTCATCCAAATGTCTTCAAACTGTGGGATGAAATCTGCCAATTAAGTTAGGTGAGATAAGCACATGGAACATGGAATTGGATATTTTGACATGAAACATGAAATCAACAGAAGAGAATCCTCCATTTGTATGAAAACTTAGTACTGTCTCATGAAAATTTTGCTTCATGAGATACACTATCACATCGAGATGGACTCTACAATATATGTGCATAGGAGCACATGCATACACATTTTAGTTACCAATCTCTTGCCATGGTAGGACCCCATGACTGAAGCAACTCATAAAAGAAGGAGTTTATTGGAGCTCAGGTGAGTCCATCCTGGTGTGGAATTGTGTCAGCAGGCCACAGGCAGAGAGTTTAGAACAGTCAAGAGCTCACATCTCAGACCTTAAGTAGGAGTCGGAGAGAACAAACTGGAAACAGAGTAAGTTTCCCTACAGGAAAATCAAGGCTGTGTCACTAGAAGGGAAAATGAGAGCTTTTACAATAACTGTAAAAGGCAGCCAGTCTAGCATTTCACTAGGTTGCCTCCTGGTTTATAACAGTAATCAATTTGGTTTAAATCTGTTAAATCCATCAGCAACAAGCAATTTTACTTATTGGTAAAGATAGTTCTGGATAAAAAATAATATGCGTTTAGGAAGCATTCTCTTTAATGGGTCATTAACATGGCTCATGCAATCATAGGGATAATGCTCTGTAACTCCTTAACTCATCAACGAGGAAAACACTACAGAGACGTGGGTCTAGGAGAGACTGATGAGCACAGTTCCAGTGTAAAAGAAAGAGCTAACTGATGATTTGAAAATAGGCGCACACATAAGAAATACAAAGGGAAGAATATAGGAGCAGTTGAAGTCATGTTTTCTAAGAAACAGTACACCTTGGGCTGGCAAGATGGTACACCATAAAAAGGAGCCTATGGCCAAACTTGAAGGCCTGAGTTCTATCCCTTAGACTTAATGGCAAAAGGGAAGCAGCAGTTCCCAAATGCTGTCCTCTCTCCTCTGACATGTGCTGTGTATGGCACAGGCATGTACCACCCCTCCCCCCCTGCCGCCCCACGCGCGCGCACACACACACATCACACCTGTACACTCAAAATTTAAAAAAGGAATAAAAGAAATAATGCATCATACTGACCTTTTTCAGGTTAATATTTAGCTTTACAGAGCCTCTACCACAAGCTATCAAGAAAACATCAAATACAAGCATATTAAATATAGAAGCTGTCTGATGCTGCTCTCTTTAACTTGTTTTGGTTTGTATCTCAGTATTTTCAGACAGGGTCTCATGTAGCCAAACCTGACCTTGAGCTGTTCCAGTAACTGAGGTTGACCTTGAACTTGTGGTTGCTCCCTAAATTCTGGGGTTATAAACATGTGTCATGAAGCCGGCCTTTCTCACTTGAGCATTTGATCTTTTATTCCTTATATTAGGATTTTGGATAACTTTTCATAATGATTTGAACTTTTGGGAAAGCCATAGGTAGTAACTAAAGTGTTAAGATTTCTAACGACTAGACTATGTCAGCTCTGAGTTATATAGGATCCCATAAAGATGCCTCCATATCTCATCTTCCCGTAAGTATTTCACGGCACTCTGCATTTACCTTCCTCAAGTATTATTTTTGTCAAGTTTTATGGCTCCTGTTACAGGGCTAAACACATTGAGGAATCCTGTCAACTGCCTCTGACTATGAAATGTCTGTACAGTGCTTGCTAATTTTCATAAATCAAATTGCTTCTTTGAGGTACAACTCCAGGTCAGAATGAGCCCTAACCATCTCATAATTGTCCATAATGTTCTACCATTTTACACAGAGTTTAAAATTGAATTCTAATATCCTAAGTCATAAATGTAATAAAATACAAATTATGCATACCACTTCATACATTTCAATAAAACAGACTAATGAGGTTTCCTAATATTTTTATTAATACTCCAATAAAGAGTTCTGATTAACTAGCAAATGAACTAAATCTCATGAAATACCTTGCTTGTTAATTGAAGCTTTCACCATAATGGCAATGTTAATGTGATCTATATTCCTGACCACTTCTGAAAGGCATGTGTTGCTTGCTATCCAAAGCTACCCTCTGGATAGGTGGAGTCAGAGTGGAGACATGGAATATGGGCAGACTTTCAAATCATCAGACTTACATCTGAGATTCAAACTTAATTTTCATGTCTCTGAGATATGTTCCTTCTGTGTTTATAGCTGAAAATGAAAACGAATATCTCTAAGGCCATTCCGGGGGTCAGAAATTATGCTCCTGGAGAACCTGAAACAAATTCATTTGGGCTGAGTTAGAGCTCACTGTGGGGATGCCAAGCCACTTACCCAAGCAGTCATGCTGGCCCTGGTCACTAGAACTACACACACACAAATGATAAATCTCTTCATAGTATGAAGTTTCAAACCGGCAGTTCTGCCCACAGCACTTTCCACGTAACATCTTTAACACCTCCCTCTTTTCCCCTCTTCGTAAATTCAAAACAGTATTACTTCTGTAGACAGTTCAGCTTTGTTCCCTTTTGTCCCCCCTTACTGAAATTTGTTTTGCTGGGGAAAAAAAACCCTAAACTTCAAAGTCTTCCCTTTCATTTCACGTAAAGTAACAATTACTATCAGTTAATTTTTTTCTGAGTCTTTCAGAACCTACTTGTTTTGTACCCCAAGGGGAAAAAAATCATATTCTCTCTCTCCCCCTCCCCCTCTCCCTCCCCCAGTCTCAATTTCAAAGAAGTGGAAGAGAAATATCAGGGTTTATGCCATACCAAAAGAAAAAATAATTCATTCATCAAAGCAAAGAAATGGGTCCTGGAACTAATAAAGTTTTTCTGCTCTACAGCAAGGCAGGTCTGACATGGAAGGTTGTATCTGAACATGCTAAACAGTTCCATTACACATCAGGTAGGTCCACAAAGCACCAATAAATCAATCTTAGCTAAACATAAGCTGAGAGGTGGTGAAACCAAGGGAAAAAAAGGAAGAAGCTGAAATGTGTGCATGAAATTTCCACATTAAAAACCCATTCCTCTTCCTTGGTCCTGGTGCACTTTGAAAGGAAACAGACAGATCTATAATCTTAGCGAAAATATTTATGGTACAGTATAGTATACAAGTTTCCCCAAACACTCTCTGCCCTAGTTTCTTTTAAAAATTACCATTTCTTGCTCCAGAGATTATATTTGTTTTCAGGTTATTTGAGAACATTCCAAGTTTAAAACAAAACAAAACAGTAAAACAACAACCAAACAAAATCCTAAATACTGACCATAGATGCCCCTACCTAACTCTTCCCCATCTTGACTAGGCATCCTTCTCTAACCTTCCTATTGGAAGCTAGAGAGGGCATACAGAGTTGGCATACATAGCCTTAGAAACAGGGTGAGTTTGGTCAGCATTTCAAAAACAAAGTAAAACAAAATTCAGGATATAAATGATATGACTGTAGGAGGGAGAATGAAGATTTAAAACCAAAAGCACTGGTTTTTAAATTTGTGGAATCTGTCCATTCTAATCTTTAAGTACCAAATGTGTATGGGCTTTGCAGGGAGTTCATAAAATAAATGGATAAAGAAATCGCTACATCACAATGCATTGTTGTAAGAATTGGATGACCACTGAAAAGCATGTGAAGGGTTGAATTCATCTATTAGTTCATTCATTCCAGCATCCATTAAGTACATCTGATGCCCGGCCTGGACACAGTGTTCAGGTTGCAATCTCTGCTTGCAGGAATGGCAGAATACAGTGAGGGACTGGACTATGAGCCTTGGTCAGCGCTGATGCATTGACTGACAGGCTTTCCTGGTGCGATTAAACAAGCAAAGATAGCTACTAGAGGGCAAGTAGGGGGCAACAGGGAAATGGACACTTTCAGAAGTCATTTATTTTTAATTATTAAAAAATAATAAAGATAGATTTTTATCATAGGAGTAATAAAAAGTTACCATTGTTTGGAGTTTTTTTCTATTAGTGTACACATTCTTTTTTTTTTTGTACCTGTGCAGGAGGACATCTCTGGTTAAACTGAAAAGAAGGAATTTCTGCGTAAGTTGGTAGTTCCTAAGACAGCTTTAATTTTTTTCTAATGCTAGTTCTTGAACCCCTTGTGTGCCCCCCTCACCCCATGATGTGGGTGGAACCTGTGATTTGCTTTTAGCCTGAAGAATAAATGAAAAGGGTGAGATATTACGCCCATGATTACAGTGTGTGCGATTATACCTTGCCTTACT
This sequence comes from Mus pahari, assembly GCF_900095145.1. Lineage (NCBI taxonomy): Eukaryota > Metazoa > Chordata > Mammalia > Rodentia > Muridae > Mus > Mus pahari. The sequence continues at coordinate 78,401,655 of NC_034603.1, forward strand.
GTAAGACAATATCTATGTCTAGCTTTGATAAAACAGGCTGCCTGTTGTAACCTGCCCTGTGGAGAGGCCTGCATGACACAGAAGCAAATGTATCCTCTGGTCAATCGTCTGTGGGAGAAACTGAAACTGACAGTCCACTTGCCTGCCACAGAGACGTGAACTTGACTCTCGACGCATACATGGGAACAGATTCTTCTCCACTGAGATTTAAGATTAAATAGCAGCCCGGGACAGCAATTGCAGTTTTAGTTACGTATGTGCACTTGCACATGTATGTTTGAGAGGTGTGTGGATGAGTGGAGGTGCATGCGTGTACATATATGGGAGGAGAGTCAAAGGTGAAACTCTGGGGTCATTTGTAGGAGTTGTCCACCTTGTGTTTTGAGACTGGGCCTGTTAATGAGGCTTGTAGTTCACTTAGTATGAGAAGCTAGGTGACCAGCTAGCTGCAGGAATCCTCATGTATCTCCCTCTCCAGCATCAGGATTACATGAACACACCACAACACTGTAGCTTCTGAGAACCCATCTTAGATGTTTATACTTGCACAGGGAACACTTCAACAACTGTGCCATCTGTCTGGCTCACAGCTATCATGATGACTGGAACCTTCTAATATCCAGAAGAAGAGTACCTAGCTATGCTATACACAAATTCCTGATCCACAGAAACTGACATTATAAATGTAAGCTCTATTAGTAGCTAAATTATGATGGTTATATAGCATGAGATAAGAAAATATGTGTATAGAGACAGCCTAGTATCAAGTAATAGAGGAAACTTATTTCTACAGCGTGGATGTTATTGAAGTCATCACAGGCTGAGTTAGTACCAGGTGTTAAACAGTATAGCCTGTGTCAGAGAAATGGATGCACCATAAAGAAAAATTGCCGGACCGCGACTGCTTAAGATGGAAAGGTACTTCTTGAATTTTCAGAGCAAAGACATTGTTGTTTTGCAATATAGGTGGGAGCACCTTCTCTCCATCTCCTACCAAGCCAACAGCAGATGGTCACTAACAGCTCCCAACTCCCTCAAGCTCCTTTAGCATAAGTCATTTCTATATGCAGAATACAGCTTTTTCTCCAGAGACATCAAGGACTGTGAGAGATTCCCACAGCTGAAGCTGTGTTCCCATTGCGTGGCTCACTCTGGTCCATACCTACCTTCTTTTTGACAGATACACTTAAGACAGACAGATAAGCTTAAGCAGAAGTGAGATCATGAATCTGTAGCTCCCAAACAGAATATGTAAAGAGCAAGCGCACTTATTAATTTTGCATGCCATTATGATTGAGCAACGTGATACTCAGAGAGCTGGCTAGATGGGTTAGTGAGAGAAGACTGCCATTTAAATTTCTAGATGTGGCTAAAGAGCGATCCTCCCACCCTTAATCCCTGATGTGGATGAGTGTGCTGCAGCCTCCTGAGTGGGTACCTACGTAGGGTGAGAGGGTAGAGGGAACTATAAATCGGATTTCTATTTAGCCTGAGGATGCATGTTTGCGTCCTTCTGTAGCAGCATTAATCACCAGTTTCGTGATGTAGACATAGACTGTTCTCTTCAGCTCCCATGGCTAGTGTGCATCGGAGCAAGAACTAGAACTGTTAAGCTGACTTTGTAGTTGTATTGGCATTAGTAGGTCTCCAGCTTGCACAGAATACAATCCCTTAAGACCTCCTTATCTTCCTGTATTGCCTCCCTACACCATCATTGGTATATCTACTCTGTATTTGTTTCTTAGAGTACTTGACTAGTACAGCGAAACTGTATACATTCTGCACTTCTCATCGTGTCTATGTTTAAAGTATTTAACTTTGCTTACGAGGTGGAGACAGCCATGGGAACTAAGAGAATAATTAAATTTTATTCTAATAAACTACATTTTGATAATTCTAGACCCGAATTTCATATAATATTCTCATTTTTAAGCAGTAATAATCTCTCTAGTAAAACAAGTTAAAATATGAAAACCACATTGGGAGTGCAGCTCAACCGGTAGAGTGCTTACATGGCATGCAGGAGGCCCTGGGTCTGGTCTTCACCGTGATATAAAACAGGCTTGGTATTACTGTAGCCTGTAATTTCAGGCCTCTCAGGAGGTAGAGATAGGACGATCTGAATTTCAAGACCCTACTCAGTTGCATAGCAAGTTCAATGCTAGCCTGAGACGCAGGAGACTTTGTCAAAATGAAACAGAAACAAACCAAAACCATAATAAAACACTGAGCTCTTTGCTCCTGAGTCATGCAAGCACAGACTGTGGCTGTGTTTCGTCATATGGCTACATTTTGCAGATATCTGTGCAAAGTAATTGCTAGATTTGGTATAGAGCAATCCCAGTGATTTTTTTTTAAATTGTTAACAGGATTTTCAAAATTCAATTAACTTGATTCACTTTTATTCAAAAGTTATCATAGAAGAAGCAAAATGTACCCTGAGTTTTCAGGAGGTAGCCAGAAACTGCGGAAGGGAGGGCCCTGGGAAGGAGATGTCATTCAGTAGCCAACAAACACAAATGGAACATTGCCATTTTAAAAAATGTGTCATTATTAAAGATAAAGACATTGGACCATGTATATTCATTAGATCACATATAAAACATAGCATTTTGGGCTACTCTGTGACTTTTTAGTTTTATTTGTATGTTTCCCAATGTGAATGCTTTTGACTACCTTGGGAATTGAAGCATGGATTGGGAAGGAAGTGATAGGCACATGTTAGCCAATCATACAAAGTAGTTGAACCCCTGTGCCCCAGATCTTGGGCGATGGTCCATGCCTTTCCTTCCCACTGTGTTCTACCTGTTAAAATCAGACAGTGTATGCGGCAGCCAGGACACCTGTGCAGCTTCGAAAAAAACGATGATGTGACATGCTGATATTTGAAGGGAGCTAGTTTTAGAAACTGGAAACACACTTTAATACACTAAAGAAAGATCTGTTCTGCTTGGATGGAGAAATAGCCAGCTCCCGAGGAAACATTTTATTTTGTTTTCAGTCTGTATGTACTTCTTTCTCTCTGCCTCTGTCTGTCTCCATCTCTGTCTCTCTGTCTCTGTCCCCTACCCACACCCCGCCCCCTTCCCTCTCTCTCTCTCTCTAAGTCCTAAATCAGATCTTTAGCTTTAGGCTTTCTCTTATATAAGAAGAAATTGAAGGACAGAAGAATGAAGCAGCTCTTAAGCTGCTCCTTGAATAAAGGATATGTCTGGTCCCCAACCTTCTTCAGTGGCAATAATGGAGCTGTTTCTCTCTCCATTAAATGAGCCAGCTCCAGGGCTGTTTTCCCACATTCAGCATGCCTAAGGCGCAGGCTGTGCTTTCTGAGTGTTCCTTAATAGGGATACTCTTCCTTTAGGAAGAAGCATCTGCATTGTCTTTAACTTTGGGTACACAGCCAATAAAGGGTGCACCTAAAGCAAAAGATTTTAAATAGCTTCCAAATTCACTCAAATGACAACATCTCCTGTGTCACGAGTACCCGCAGTCTCCATCTAAACAGTTACAGTTCAGTGAAGCAATGGTGTGTTTGGTGTGAGCCTGTGTGCATATGTATAAAGTGTTTAGGGAGGTTAACTCTGGGTATTTTTAACCCTTTACTACGTTAATTTAAGTGTGTGTGTGCGCGCGCGTGTGCGTGTGCTTGTGCATGTGCATGTGCGTGTGTATGTATACACACACATGAACAACCTCTGCCTTCCCAAAACTAATTTAGTATAGGAACTCCAAGAATCCAAACTCAGATTCCCCTGCTTGTTTCATAAACAGGTTTGTGTTTGATCCATCTTCTCGTTCTAACAAAGCTATGTTTTGTAGACAATGGCTAACAAGGAGTAACTACTATGGAGTGATCACAGAGATGAGAGAATTCCCCATGAGCCGTCACGTTTCTTGGCATTCTTTATAGAGCCTCACTTAAGGACCATCTTCTAATGCACAGGCAGATCTCACTGGCCCTGATATCAATCTGGAAAGCCAGAATGCTCTTCCTCAGGTCTATTTCTAATTTCTTCCACTGTGTGTATTCACAATAAATGTGTATGTAGACATTAGCAATAGAGATTTCACTCTGAATGCAAGAGCCCTCATCTTTCCTGCAAGAATGTCTGACCATGACACTCTCTTGACAGAAATTATTTTTGTCTACAGCTACAAGCTAAAGGCCTAGTTTAGAAGCAGGATATTAGGATATGGTTACAAAATTTTAAATAGACCTGGAAGGGTCTTAAGTAAGCTTAAGGGAGGATCGCTTATCTTGAAAATTGACAATCTATAATGTTCTGGTGACTGGCTCTAGAACAGTTAGTGAATTAGTGGATGTGTTTATTGGATGGAGGATTTTATTTTATTTTTGAAAGTTGCATAAGATGATCAGTCCAATTCCAATTAAGCTCCATGGACGTTTTCGTATATTGAGCACAGACTCCCATGTTAAGAATAAAACAAAATGATTTATGCTATCCCCCTTTTCTACTAAGCCATGGAAGAAGAAAGAAAACTATGTGGAGAAGAAAGGACCTGGGCTCTTCATGTCCCTCTGCTTGAAGGGACCTTGGTTGTAAGGAAAGAATTTTCTAGAACTTCTAGGATCCTTAAAATTGAATACAGATTGGTCTTGTTAAAAAGTAGTTAAAGGTTCAGTGTGACCTCAGTGGTAAGAATCCAGCCTAGGCCTTGTTCTTTTTCTCAGGCAGTTTTAGGGAGAGTGTGTTGAACCTTGGTGTTGAATAGATGTCTCCAAGCTCCTGTGGAGAGAGGTAGGTCATTCAATCTGGATTGCTTGAATCAAAGTGGACCACAGATATTTTCCAAATAGGTACTCAAATATATCATACTCCATATTAAACACAGCATTTCTCCAAAACAAACCATTTTAATATAGTGCCTTCACAGGTGTCCTTTCTCACACTTCAGTTTTACATGTTGTGATTAACTTGAAAGAACAAAGGAGGACACGCTAGGTTGGGTGGCAGGCGTAAGAACATTTAGAAACCAGAAACCCCAAATGTTATGTTACTGAAGGTGGGACTTATCCTTAGCTAGCTGTAGCTATCCATGGAATGCTATGACAAGGCTATACAGAATTAAGCATGATAACAGTGTGTGCTAAAGTTGATGCTAACAGCTGGCCTTTATTGCATCTCTATCTCATTCCATGAAACAAGAAAATGGCAGAGTTGTGGATGCGAAGGGCAAAAAAACAAAAAAAAAAACAAAAAAACAAACAAACAAACAAAAAAAACAAAAAAAAACACTCAAGGGTAACAGTAACTCAGAAAACAGGAAGCCACACTCTTGATACTGATAGATGTGAGCCATAGATTTGGTTCTGAGTTTTTGAGTAACTCTTACATAATTGGCAAGTTTTCAGGTACGCAAAGTATATATGTGTGTGCATACATAAATGTGTTTGAAGACATGCGGATGGGAGGATAAGTGTGATGAAATGATAGCACTGTATATACATACATGTACACATGTATGCATGTGTAAATAAATATGTGTTTGAGCTTGGGCACTTTCTTGTACAAATATCGTCATAGATATTTTCCCATTGCTGGGAAGAGGAACCAAGACCAAGGCAAGTTATGAAGGAACTCATTCAATTTGGGGCTTACTGTTCTCGAGAGCAGTAGAGCCCATGCTGTCATAACAGGAAGTATGGCAGCAGGCAGGCAGACATGGTGCTGGAGCAGTAGCTGAGAGCCTACCTCTGATCCACAAACACCAAACAGAGCAAGAGATATAATTGCAAATGTCATGGGCTCTCATACCTTTACCAACAAGGCCACACCCCCTAATCCTTTCACCCAATTTCTCCAACTGGGGACCAAGCATTCATTATAAAGCCATTATCCTTTAAACCACGACACATGTGCTCATGTATGTTGTAAAGAAATACATTGCTACCTACTTTTAATAACCAAACTAGTCATCCTTGGTTAGTTCAGAAATTATGTAAGTCCATTGATTTTCATTTAGGCAAATCCTGGAGGAAAAAAAGATAAGAAACCATCAAAGCAACAACAAAAATCTTAAAGTTTAAAATTTTAGTTTCGAAGAACTCAAGTTTAAAAAACTTGTATCACAAAAAATCTGCTTGAAAGAAACAGATGTTGATTGTATTACCGAGATATGGTTTGTTCTAGTTAAGAGGAAAATGAACTTCATTTCCTTCTGCATAACCCCAGCAGGATGAGGGATAGCAAGGTAGCACATGAGGTCTCACGAAGCCACAGCACATAAAGGCACTTGCTGCTGAGCCTAAGGACCCGAGTTCCATTCTGGAAACTGTGTGGTGGAAGGAAATAACTGATTCCTGCAAGGTGTCCTCTGACATCGACATTCGCGCTATGTATGGTATGGGTGTATATCTCAACTCTCTGTGTGCATATCACACAAAATAAAATTTAGAGAAAAATATATAACAGAAGTTTTAGAAGCCGTGAAGGATGTCTACAGAGGATACAATCTTCATTATAGGTCATTCTGTTAGTGGCAACCCTTAGTTGACCTTTTGGTGATGTAACAACTTCAGGAGTCAGGATCCCTATTTATGTTCATTCAAGATATAATTCCTTCATGTCAAATACATAAGAGTTGACATCTGCAATATCCTGCAGTGGAAAACCATCTATGATTCTATATCATTTCTGTTTTGAAAGTCTAATCCAGTCAGCCTTTTAACATGATATTTGATTACTTTGTCTCTTGTCTTATTGAGAAGTTAAGTGGGTGAATAGAATATCAGTATTATTGTAATTTTTATTGTTTAGGGGACAGTCTCAGACAGTCATAACCAGGTACTATCATGGGAAATTGCCACGTGCTTTCATTAGTCTGGAATCAATGCCTAAAATAACTTAGTTTCATTCCCCCCAATGACTCTGGAATAATAGTTATACTGTACTCTTCCAAACCAAGGGATAAGTTATGTAATTTATCAAATCCATCCTATTAGTATACAACTTGAATTCAGCATTTAAATCAAAGGCGGCAACAACTGGGAGTCTGTCCAATCCACATTGTTCTGCCATGACATGCACAAGAGATTGTCAGTAGGAAGCTGTGATGCAAAGACAATTAAGGGGATCTGATCATATGAGCAAGTTGACAAGTGTGAGGGAGTTGGAGAAACAATACCTAACTCTGATACACAGAGGGCTCCTAAGCAGCTTCAGGAAGGAGAAGTTACAAGCGACTTCATAAAGGACAGTTTCTCCCACAGCGGATAAGGAAGGAGGAAAATAGAAGTAGGAAGTGCAGGGTCCTGGTGGGAGCTCAGCTGATATTCCCATTTCTGCTTTAGGTACTTTTGGTTTTGCTAAATTTCTTTATTTTACTCTCCAGGCAAGTAGAAATGATGGCTAGAGAGTAAGAAGTGATATTTTAAAAAGCTCATTTGAAATGCTTCTGTAGGAACAAGGTGAGGGTAACTGAAATTTATGGTCAGTTGAGTGTCAGCAGTGTACTTATAGTTAGCTTTCATCTAGATGAGAAAGAAAGCTGGGTTACCTCAAAGCCCGGCTTATGTGTCTTTCTTTACACATTCTCCTAACTTCAACAAGCATCCCTGTGCCCTCAGGAATGGGTTGGTCACTGCAGGGACGGAGATACACTGACCTAAATGTTCTTCACTTCTCCAGGACTCCTATTGGCAAGGTGGTTAAAATGTTTGCTCCACTGCGCCTGGTTGGTTACCTTTCTCCTCCACGATCTCTCTGGGAATATTTATCTATGAGGAGTTACAAAAAAGATTCTTGGCCTTAGAGGAAAGACAGATGAACAAATTAACCCCTAAGGGATTGTGTTGGCTGCTTCTGGTCATGGTGTCTACCTGGGTTACTCTTTTTATTTATTTTTTCTTTCTCATATCCTCCTGTATGGAATGCAGAGTAATGGGGAAAACCATCATTAGTACAGAATTTATGGAGAAATCCAAAGTTCAACACACTTCTTCCCTGTTCTCTGATTACTAGATTAAAATAAATAAAGATGGGGAAGCGTCGTGGTGTTGTATTTGGTACTGGCTGTGCACATTAAAATGTCATGTGTATTTCCTGGCATAGTTTCTATTGACTTTGTGTCTGGGCTTGAGTGTTAATCATACATTTCAAATTAAGTGGTCATAACTGAAGATTTATAACAGGGTGTGCTTTTTTTTTTTTCCCATGCGGCATAGATCAGATAACTCTTCATGACTCCACGGAGATAAAGATGGGAGTGTTAGAATTGAGGTACAAGCCCTTACTATTCCTCAGGCTTCTGAATGGAAAAACAAAGGAGAACAGTGTGATGAAAAAAATCTCTGTTAAAAAAAAAAGTCACATCTGGATGGTGGTGGCACATACCTTTAATCTGAGCAATTTGGAGGCAGAGGCAGGCAGATCTCTGAGTTCTAGGCCAGCCTGCTCTACAGTGAGCGTTCCAGGACATTCAGGGCTAAAGAGAAAAACTCTGTCTTAAGAAAAAGACAAAGAAAGACAAAAAGGAAGGAAGGAAGGAAGGAAAGAAAGAAGGAAGGAAAAGGAAAAGGAAAAGAATTAAAAGAGAACAAGAAATAAGTCTTTGATTTGCCCTCAGCATCTACTGGGAATTTAGCATTGTAAAACCCCTACCAAGGCCTAGGGAGATAGCTCAAATGGTAAAATACATACCTTACAGTCCCTTATGTGTAAGCATAAGGGACTGGGTGAGTTTGTTCTTCCAGAATATTCATAAACAAGCTGAACCTGCACTTACAATCCCAGAACTCAAAAGGTGAAGACAAGTGGATCCTTAGAGCTTATTGGCCATTCATCTCAGACCAGCTAGGCCAAGACATCCTGTCTCAAAATCAAGCTTATGGAACTGGGGAGATGATATCACAGAGGTTGAAAGCATTTGGGGCTCCTAGAGAGGAACCAGGTTTGCGCCCATGTGATGGCTCATAGCAATCTGCAGTTCCACTCCCAGGGTATCCATTGATCTCTTTTGATCTCTGCAGGTATCAGGCACACACATGGTGTAAACACATATGTGCAAAGCCATTCATTCACGTAGACAGAAATAAAAATTTAAATATATTTTTAAAAATCAGAGTAAATGGGGCCTTCAAAGAACATCTAAGATTCCCTGAAGTAGTGGAGGATCTTCATGGGGCAGTGGGGGATAGGAGATAGGCAAGAGGAGGGAGACAGAGACAGAAAAACACCCCCCAGAGAGAGAGAGAGAGAGAGAGAGAGAGAGA
>NC_034603.1:78410996-78413439 GCF_900095145.1 Mus pahari
AGACAGAGACAGAGACAGAGACAGAGACAGAGAGACAGACAGAGACAGAGACAGAGACAGAGACAGAGACAGAGACAGAGACAGAGACAGAGACAGATCAGACAGACAGATGGATGGACACACACAGACACATACAAACACAGACACACAGACACACAGACACACACACACACACACACACAAACACACAACCTAACAGTGTCATAAGATAGTGTTTGAGGGTATGAAAGCTACCAGGGAAAAGAACATGGCTGGTATCAGATGGTTTGTAGAGTACGAGTACGCAGAGTGGCTGGTACAGTATGGAGAGCAATAACATAATATTTACTGTGGCAGGTGCTCTATGCGGGATCCTGGAGAAATTAGTTGCTCGACAAGAAACTTTCATTTGTTCCCGATACTCTTGCTATATTATGAGAAGGAAAGGAAGTAAGGCCAAGGTGAATGAGAGGTAGTATGTATCTCAGTCAATTAGCAAATCCTTTGCATCTCCTAGGGCAGACAATGAAAGTACTAGGTCCCAGATACATACACTCTCAAGGACTTCTCTCTGCAAGGTGTTTTTTGTTCAACTCAAAGTCGCTCAGTGTTTTCATCTGGAGAATACTAGTGTGCTTTTTGTTGCCTTGAAAAACACCTGGACTCAAAGCAACTTGGGGAAGAAAGGGTTTTAATTCTCAGTTGACAGCTTATAGTCTGTCACTAAAGATGAGGGCAGGAAAAAGAACCAAAAATCCTATGGAACAATGAGGTTTCCTGGCTCGTTCCTAGGCTAGTATTCAACTATCTACTTGATACAGTACAGACTTACCTGCCTGGGGATGGTACTGGCCATTTTGGTATGGGTCATTTTATATCAATTAGTGATCAAGAAAATGTTGCACGGACATGATCCAATCTGACATCATCAATGTTTTTAATTGATGAGATCTCTTTTCAGTTGAGGTTTCCAAGTTGACAACCCAAATTGACCATCATGGTGAGTTTCTGAAAAAGCAACTAACCTTAAGGCTCAATTTCGCCATGCATGAAATACAGTTAGCGGTACAAACTATCTTCTGGTCCTTTATAGGTCCATTAGATACAGATACAGTAAATTCAAGTGGAGAGAGTGTAAAAATGAGATTGAATGAATGTAAGATAGCACTCACTGGTGTAATAGTGGCAAGGCTATTATGGGGTGGCTAGTTCCACAGACCGGATGACAGACCCTGCTTTACTGAGAGATATGTCATGCTTGATAGTGTAGTCCTGGTCAAGAATCCCAGGGCTGCTGAAGTTATGGCCCTAAGGTAAAGCCTCCTATTTTTATTTTGCTAAAAGTTCTTGTGGTTAAATTACCTTGCAAACAATCATGTTTACTTACACAGATCTGAGCTGTGACAAAACGTAGTCAGCGAAACTACATTTTGCCTTAAGCAGCGATCAAAGCTGACTCTCAGCTGGTCAAAATGCAAATGATAAGAGGCTGTGACTGCTCAGGTCTATATGGGACATCTTTTTCACCACCATACCCTACCATTAAGGCTCAGGAACATAACAGAAAGAGAATGCAGAATTAAGAGCTAGAAGATGGGAGGAATGTTGTGAGATGTCCTCGTGGATATTACACTCATGAACTCACAGTAGCCTTGGTGACCTGGACAAGATCCATACAGAACCAAGCCAACCAAAATTCAGGCACTGATAGGAGACAGATTCACTCCAGGCTTCATTCATTAATGAGGAATTATTGACAGTTGATCGCCACTGGGTTATGGAGACTCTTTATTCTACAAGGATGTGGCCACTGGTTGGATATTCCTGCACTAATGGATGCCTCCATACTCATGCATATATGTGAAACAATAATAAAATACAGTGAGTTACCCATAAGAAGAAGAAGAAAGATGAAGAGAGGGAAGAGAAAGAGAAAGAGGAGGAGGAAGAGGAGGAGGCAGAAAGGCAGAGCTTGGGAGCTAGAAGTGTTGGCGGATCTGTTTATGTGTGAGATAGAAGATGGAAATGAACATGGAATATGCTCATATTTTATTTCAAACATGTTTGAAATTCTCAAACAATTAAAAATATTATAATGAAAATGTTAGGTGTAAACTAAATGACAGGTGATAGGGGGCAGAGCATGAAAATGAATCTAGGTATACTCACTAGACAACACAGCTATTTAAATGAATTAAACTTGAGCTGCTAAGGATTTCAGTGAAAGCTATAGAATAACAGACCACGTAGAGATATTAAATGTGTCTCTAAAAAAATATGAAAATATACATTCTAAACCAGTGAGACTGGAAAGAGGGATGCTTCCTGTGTTGTAGACAGTATTACAGTCAAACTCTATACCATTCCCTTCTATCTACATGTAAATATTTTTTCTTTTTTAAATTATTATTATTTTCTTTATATACATTTCAAATTCTATCCCAAAAGTTCCCTATACCCCCCC